>NC_056740.1:157573080-157783024 GCF_019279795.1 Protopterus annectens
TCTGATGGGAGAGGTTGTAGCGAATTTGGCTATCTTAGTATAACAATTATCAAGTTTGTTTAGGTCAGATTTGCAGAGATTTGTAAGCATGGGGGAGGCATAAAGTAGGGTGGATAGTAGGTGAGTCCTCACTATTGTAGTTTTGGAGTGGTCAGTGAAGAATTTGTTATTGCGATACAGTAGGCCAAGTTTTTTATGTACTTGTTTTATGGTTATAGAAATATGTAGGTCAAATCTAAGCTGATTATCTATTTCAACCCCTAATAGTTTGGTATGATTTGTGGGGGTGATTGTGGTCTTGTTAAAGGAGGAGATAAAGAAAGAATCAGTGGGAGGTGTGGCTCTGTGGGAGCTAATGAGTACTAGCTTTGTTTTACTTGGGTTCAGAATGAGCCTTTGGTTTGTAATCCAAGTTTCTGCTAGGGAAAAGCATTCTTGAGTTAGGGAGTGAAGGATGTCAATTGATTTGGCTGCACATATTATGGTGGTCTCATCTGCATATTGCACTATTGAGGCTTTAGGAATACTGTTTGGGAGCTGATTGGTGAAGAGGGTAAAAAGAAGTGGCCCCAGGATGGAGCCTTTGGATACTCCTAGGGAGACTGGTAGGGAGGGGGAGAGTTAATTTTGCCACATAACAGCTTGTTTCCTTCCCTCTAGGTAGTTTTTGAACCAGGAGATGGCAGGGGTGGTAAGGTTTAGAGTTGCTAGTGAAAGAAGGAGGTTTTTGTGGTTAACCATATCGAATGTTTTGGACAAGTCAAGGAAGGTGGCAGATACAAGGAGTCCATTGTTTCTGTGAGTATTGACAATGTTGGTGAATTCTGTTATTGCGGTGGAGGTGCTATGGAAGGGTCTAAAGCCATGTTGTTGTGTTGCTATTAGATTATTTTCTTGGAGATATTTCATTAGTTGCCTGTGTATTACCCTCTCTAAAATTTTAGATAAATGGGGTAGTATGGCTATAGGGCAGTAGTTATTGAGTTCCAGGGAGGTTCCCCCTTTATTATGTAGAGGGATGATATGTGATAGTTTCCATAGCTTGGGTACTATACATTCGGAGATGGATCTGTTAATTAGGATGGAGACAGGAAAGGATATGGCTTCTGCCAACAGGTGCAGGTATTCAGCGGGTAATTTATCTGTGGCTGGAGACATTGGTTTGAGCTTGCGGAGTAGTTTTTCAATGGATTTGGTTGGTTCTGGGTAGAAGCTGAACTTGGGACAATTGTTAGTTGGGGTGGGGGTGGATTTGCAGGGCTGGGGATATTGTCATAGGGTTGGTTGTTTGCAAGGGTCTGGATGGTTTCTGAAAAGTATTTATTAAACTGTAGAAAAGCCCACCAGCAGTCCACAGCAGGGATAAGCTAAACAATTTAATGAATGAAATAAAAATAAAGCAAAACTGGTGCAGAGATAGATAAGCACTTTTGCATGTAGCTTCTTCAGATGTAATAAACAACTGAAAACACTTGCCCTCGGATTCACGAATCCTACGTGTAAGACTAAATAAGTTTTACTTGGAAACTGCAGTTGAACGGTATGACGTCAGCGTGCCATGCATATTCATGAGGGCACGCTGACTCCACTCCAAGTCTAACACAGACCGTGCAGGAAGGCAGGGGGCGTGTCCGACTGCCGAGAAGTCCAAAGGTCCACGCCCCTGCAAGTGTCTGAATTGTGAAATGTCAACACACATGAGCGAGTCCGCTCAAATGTCTATGTACCCAACACTACACACCCTCACATTGTAATCCCCCAGTACAGTTATAAAAAGTAAAACTTTTACATTTTTTTTTCTAATTCCCGATATAGCTGCCCGTATTTGCGCATGTTTGCGCGGGTGTGCCCATTGCTTAACTGCAGTTAGCAATTTCGACACTGAAGAGCATAATAAGGAATGTTTATGCAAATTAAGCCCAATAGCGTAGTTGTAGAGCCTTCACACAAAGAGGAGGCATGCACGGTTCGAGTCCCACCACTCCCCTTTCCGTTTTATGTTTTCAATTAGTATATGAAATAATTCCTGACATATATGAATAAAATTTTAATAAAAAGCATTGAAATGGCCTATGTATCAGTGAACAAAATGTATATTTATAAATATAAGAAGGACCCTGACATATAAATGCCCATAGTTAAGCAGCGCTTTACCCAGCACAATATAGTTGCCCGTAGTTAAGCAGCGCTTTACCTAGCACAATATAGTTGCCCGTAGTTAAGCAGCGCTTTACCCAGAGCAATATAGTTACCCATAGCTAAGTAGCACTTTACCCGGCACAATCGGTTTGCATGGAGGTGCGTGCCGCACCAACCAGCACACCGTCGGGCAACATGGAGCAACGTAGAGCAAAGTTGCCTAAACACAGCCACACCCCCTAGCCTGTCTGGACAGTAGTAAAATAAAAAGCAATGACAAGATTCGAACCTAGGACACTGTGCACCATAATCAAAGTACTGAACCACTAAGCCATGACAGCTTAGGATAAACAGCCACTGTTAACATACATATACTTATAAATGGTAGATTAACCATTGCTAAGCAGGTCTGCAGTCAGCCGAGAATGTTCAAAAATGGCCAATTGTAAAAAGTGCAGGAAATGCGGCATATTTAAGCCTCATAGGCAGGAATACTCACCATAACCTATTGTAGCTCCCATCTGCAGTTAGAATGGCTGGTGCTGGAGAGGGTACTCACTTTTGAGTGCAACGCTGGGGCATCGAGGAGTCAAAATACATGGTTTGGCTCCTTGTCCACCGTCATGAGTCAAGACTCCTGCAGGGCCAGTTCCAAGGGATGGAGTACAAAGCAGAGGCGTGGAACCGGTTAGCTCATGATCTCACCAGTGCCACAGGCATCCCTCGGACTGGTGAGCAGGTCCGTCACCACCATGCAGACCTGAAGAGACGGAAGCAGGACCTACTGAACCAATGAATACAGGAGGTCCGTGACATGCAAGATGCCCCACTACTGAGTAGGTAGCCATGGAATGCAGTATGTAAGACATGCTAATTTAGTCTATATAATGGTTAGGTATGTCTCAATATCCCTTCATTTACTTCACGCCTGCAGGTGTCCGTGCTGCGAATCAGCAAGCCTATGCAGATAGGCTGCTAAGGCTGCGCCACCAGGCAGGTTAGTAATTATTCTGCATGTATTGTTATATAAAATAGGTGACAGAGCCTGAAGGAAAGTGTTGTAGCCAATAATACAGCCATAAAATGCCCTGAATAATTCCTCTGCATGTACTGTTATATAAAATAAGTCAGAGAGCCAGAAAAAGAGTGTAGTAACCCATTAATAAAGGTAAAATAAGTCCAGAATAATATCTCTGCATGCACTGTCATATAAAATAAGTGAGCGAGCCTGAAAAAGAGTGTTGTAACCTATTAATAAAGGTATAATATGTCTTGAATATGTCTTCCGTATGCACTGTAATATCAAATAAAGGAGAGAGCCTGTAGAAAAGTGTGTAATGTAATTAATAAAGGTATAATACTTGGAGTGTGTCTGTGTCACTTACTTTGAAATGTTGTTGTACCTTTGCATTATATAAATAGTACTGTTGTATTAAGTGCTGTCAACCCACAGTTGGGCAGTCCCATATAAAGTGGATGATGGATGTGCCAGTAGCTGTGAAGCATATATACAGTCCTCAACAGTCGGTTAATGGCTGGCATGCATAGGTAAATCTGGCACACGAATAGCTTGTTAATGTGTTCCCCAGAAATGTGAGTGTGCTACATGAAATGTAGGGTTCTGTAGAAATTTAACTGAAAATGTCAGGTGAACACATCCAGATATGTAGATATATAAATATAAATAAAATAAATAACTATGAAGCAGTAACATCTGCATCTTGGACAGTTGGTATGTCAGATATAGGTCAGGTATATAATGAACTAGCCAAACCTATTACACAACCTAATGCATGTTGCCTAGTGTAATAATACATGTAGGGGATATACACCCCAGCACTACCAGGTTATACCTCATACCATGCTTTTCGGCCCCAAAACTTGGACCGAACCACAAAAGGAGGGGGAGTATCGATATTCATCAAAGATACCCACACCTCCAGGTTGGTGGCAAAGCGCGAAGCATCAGAGACTATCCATGTGCAACTAACAGTGGGTAAAACTGCCTTCCAGTTTATAGCCTGCTACAGACCACCCTCCCAAACCCAGGAACCCCACTCAGCCTTTCTGAGAACACTGGAAAATATGAAGGTCTCTCCAAAGACCATTATATTGGGTGACTTCAACTACCCAAACATAGACTGGGAGCATTACTCTAGCTCCAACACCTAGCCCAAAGGTTCCTAGAATTTATAAACTCAAATGCTATGGAACAACTTGTTACCACTCCCACAAGAGGGAAAACATACTGGACCTGATCATCACCAACATGGGGACTCTATGCTCCAGACCAGAAGTGTATCCCTCACTGGTAAGATCAGACCATAAACTAATCTCACTGGATATTCACATCCCGACCCCACCCCTGCCCAGAAAACCACAGTGAAAAACTTCTCTAAAGCAAATTTCACACTCCTCAAAACCGAGGTGGAATCCTTCAAAGCCCCGGCCTGTGGAAAATACGGCCCAGACCGCAGAATCCTTTATAAACGCATTCTATGAACACCTTCAGGAATGCATGGATCATCGATCCCAAATAAAACCAAGACCCAATCCTCCAAAGGCAGACGTCCTGTCTGGTGGACCCCAGCCATAAACAAACTATACAATAGAAGGAGGAAGCTACTAAATGATAGAGCAAAATCCCAAAAAGGGAAGGCATCACTGATCAGTATTAGCAAAAAACTACGGGCACTCATAAAATTGTCTAAGGCCAACTTCGAGAGAAAAATTGCACAGGACACTAAGGATAATCACAAGGCTTTCTTTAGTTATGTTAGGAACCTGGGTGGTAATTCCCAGATATGCTCAGAATTAGTCCAAAATGACAAAAAATACACTGAACCCACAGACATTCACAACATCCTAGATGACAGGTTCAGCGCAAACTTCTCCCCCCCTCCCCACCAAAAGGGCAAATATCTATCCCAGCAGAGTGCTGCCCCCCTGACATCTCAGATGCACAGGTAAGAGCCACCCTCTCCAAAGCAAAAAACACAGCATCAATGGGACCAGACGGTGTCCCAGGCTGCGTGCTACATGAACTCCAAGAAGAGCTAAACCCAAACATAAAACTACTGTTCAATCTCAGCCTTACTACAGGATATGTGCCCAAAGAGTGGCGTACAGCAACAGTGGTCCCTCTCCATAAAGGTGGTGCCTCAACGGATCCTGGAATCTATCGCCCCATAAGCCTGGCTAGCTTGGTCTGCAAAGGTATGGAAAGAATCATCATGGACCTCATAAATAAAGATATTGGGGACCTACAGACACTGGATCCTACCCAGTTCGGCTTTGTTAAGGGCAGATCCTGCCTCTTAAACCTGGTTGATTTCTTTGAAACAGTCACCAAGGCCATTGACGAGGGGAAGGTGGTCCACACAGCCTACCTGGACCTCGCAAAAGCCTTCGATACAATACCCCACTCGGGCATTATAGATAAGCTCACCAGCTTAAATATAAACCCCTATGTCACTAGATGGATTGCAAACTGGCTCAAGGACAGAACCCACATGGTTAGAATTGCTGGAGCCATGTCAGACTCAAACCAGTTACAAGTGGTGTCCCACAAGGCTCAGTCCTGGGACCTCTCTTGTTCGGTATATATTTCGGAGGTACAGGCCAACACGGAAGGACTGTGGCTGACCAAGTTCGCAGATGACTGCAAACTGGGTGCCATAATCGACTCTCCAGCCGACACAAGCATCCTCCAAAAGGGCCTCATAGAAACAGACAACTGGTGCCAGAGCCATGGCCTCAAGCTAAATGCCAAAAAGTGCATAGTCATCCCCTTTGGCAAAAACAAAGTGCCTACAAATTACCACATAGGTGGTAATCCATTAAGTACAGAAGAAGGAATTAGGGACCTGGGGACCCAAGTTGATAGCAATCTCTCATTTGACAACCACGTGGCCAAAGTGGTTAGAAAAACATTTTATATAGCCCACCTAATCATGAAGGGATTCACATCTAGATCAGGGGAGGTCATCGTGCCTCTTTACTCATCCCTCATCAGGCCCATAATTGAGTACAATGCCCCTTTTGGGATGTACCTTACCAGACACCTGCAGCAAGTGGAAAGACCCCAAAAGTACCTCACCAAGAGGATCAAAGGGCTCAAACAGATGCCATATGCTGCCCGGTTAAAGAAACTCCAGCTCTACTCAGTGGCATACCGCCTGTTCGGAGGCGATCTGTGCCTGATGTATAAAGCCATGTCCAACCCAAAATTAATGGACATGCTGCACCTCAGAAAATCCAAATCCCATCGAGCTACGCGCTTGAGAGACTTGAACCTCAGCACTGAAATAAATAGGACATGCTGGAGGGACAGATTCATAACCCAGAGGCTCCCTTTACTCTGGAATAAAATCCCAGTCCAGGTTAGGCAGAGTCCCTCATTGACTCTCTTCAAGAGGAATCTTGATGAGTGGATGGGAGATCGTAGGTTTACCCCGGGTATCACTTCTGTGTCACTGTTAGACAGGGGCACAGTATACTAACCTCGAAAAAGGGCATAGCAAAATAAATTTAAAATGGGTAGCGAAAGCCAAACACATTCTGGCTAGGCTTATAAATGCCCTAGGGCAGATAGCCTAGTATGAACCTATGAACCTATGAAACTATGAACACCTGCAGTCAATAGGAATGTAGTGTAGACTAAAGGTACTTATAAGATGTTAATGGAGGTTTCTTTCTAAACCCTACTGTATGTGCATAAACAATGCAATTCCACACCTCAATGGGTATGTCTAATCTCAAAACATTTGTTGGGACATATGTCCTATTGTTCTATAAATACCTGCATTTACTTTGATGCATGTGCCCTGTTCAAACACTACAATCTTGGTGGCCTGTTGCCACCAATCATCCCTGCATGCTGTTGTAATGTCCACTGTCGTTCAATATATGCATGTGTTATGCTTGCTGTTCAACTGTTGGAACCCTGGTGTGTTGGGTTAATGGGAATATTACTGCATGCTGTTACAACTAATTTGGAATGCTGTTGTTTATGTTGTAATTAAACACACCTAATTACAGAATGTATGGGAAGGCCGGTCCCAGCGGACCCACCTGTCCCTCCTCAGCTGGCGATTGCACCTGGCACTAGCAGGTCCGGTGCCCAGCCCGGGCTCCCCTCCTCCATTGGTCCTGTGCCACCTTTGGGTGGAAGCACTGCAGGGGATGGGGCTCATCCCCCCGTGCAAGCATGGACAGAGAAGGGCCACCTGTCACCCTCTGAAGGGTCCGGGCTGTGGTGCGTAGGGAGATCCAGCGTTCAGTCGCTGATCCCCTATGCCAGCTCGAGGTGAGAGTGGCACGACTCACGGGTGAGCCTGCCCCTCCTACGCAGCCCCCAGCACAGCCACCCTCGGGGCTGTGAAGGTGCAGTGGTGACTGCCCATGGGTGGGATCTCAGTTCTACTGTTACCATCTGTGGGCTCATGGGCTTGCAATTTCCAAACATCCATCCCCGTCAATTGTGTTCACCCACCCCATGTGTCATACTCCGCCCCTGTATGCATCTTGTTTGTCTTGTCTGTTTACCTCCCCAACCTACCTCCCCCAAATATACCTACTTCTTCTACCTCACTTTTCACTCTCTCCTGAAAAAAAAAAAAAAGGGGCAATCTGTTCCCACAAAAAAATTACGCCTCATACATAGCTGCCCATTTCGCACACATGTCGCTGGACATGTAAACTGATAATTATAATTGGCAGTACAACATACTTTGTTGTCCTCACCCCTCTCTCAGGGGTGGAAGGTTTCAAATTTCACTCCAAATTTATTGCATATGCACAGCTGTTGCTGGTAAAGAAATGGGCAGCTATGGACCTTCCCTACACCTGTCCTGCACATCCCGAGCTTGTTTCTCTACTGTCTTTCCCTCTTTGTGCCCCCTTTTTCACCACTTTCCTATCTCCCCATTTTCTTTTCTTTCAAAGAAATTAGCATGGGGGTTAGCGGGAGTAAGCACTTTTAAGCAGTAGTTAGCAGGTTTGAGTGAGTGTGCGCATGTGTCCGCTTAGCTAAGTATTGCTAAGCGTCACGCAAACCCGCTTACAACTGCTTAAAAGTGCCTTAGTCACTCTGCATGGCAGGGCCCTTGTTCTGCTGAGCAGCAAAATAAAACACCTCTGTCAGTCTCGAACCCCGGACTTAGGGCACACTACACTGCATGATGTACCACTAGGCCACAGCAGATATACAAGTTGGTGCTGTAATAAATATATCATGCATTACAATGAGTGAATGTAAATGGAAAATAGGAATGTCATAACACAAATCTTGTTCTGTGGATCTTTACCAGCAGTTGTTGTGGAATTGCATGACATGACTGTGAAAAGAGAACCAGCCATTCTAGCAGGAAATAATGTTACAGTAGCACTTTATAAACCCACACAGTATAAGAGCAGGAAAAACACTGGCGTATTTGAAGAGGGCAGAGGCCATACTTCCCAACTGTGACTGCTTTTCAGGGATGTCCCTGATTCGTAAACAAATGTTAGCTTTGTCCCTCAGAATCCCTCTGAAAAGTACTGACGGTAGGCCGAAAAGTGGGGAATTACACTTAATGAATAATGTCAATAAGTAAGAGTACACACTGCATGCACGTCAGAAAAGGTGTATTAATACATATGCTCTGATTCTCTCACAGTCTCAACTTAATGTCTGTAATATATTACAGGTGTACTTCACTTATATGTACCTTTCCCTGAGGCTGTTCAAATATATATCTGAGTGTAGCAGAGGCCTGGCAGAGGCAGAAACACACAGGAATTTCAGCTTTTCTGCTGTTACATACTCTGCAAATAGCTTTGGAAAGAGTCCCACAAGCATACCCTTATGTAGGAGTACAACACAGAAATATCAAAGGATGTTGCCATGTACTGTTAGCAACAAACTGTGACAATGTCATTGTTCCAGTGCAGAAAAGACCGGTGTGGTGCACAGACGAAGAATAATAGGCTAACCTCTGGCTACCATCTGGATATGTCCACAAGTGGGAGCTACGCAGACAGACTACTTGCCTTGTTAGACTAACAGGTACACAGCAACACTGTATGTTCAGCAAGATAAACATCACACATTAATATATAATGCTCTCTGTACTTCTGCACCCCTACCCAAAAGAACAATATACCTGTGTATTCAGGCTCTACCAAGGATGTAGGTAGGCATACTCAGTACTGAAATGTGTCCAGTTGTCTTGAGCAGCCCGTGCTAATGTCAACACAAATAAACAACAAACTGTTCAGAAGTGAGGTAATTAATATTTACAGTATAGTAGTTCACAAACAGTTAATGTGCCAGAGGAATACATTGCAATAACTACTTTTATATGGCAGTTAATTGTCTAATTAGTAAAGAATGTACATACTTCCATGTATCTTGTGTAAGCATTTGGAGGGGTGAGTAAAATTCTACACTGACAAGTGTGTACTAGAAGCAGCAACATTCAGGTTTGAGTACAACATGCAAATCACTGGCTACAACCCTAGCTTCAGAGATAAGAAGTATACCAACCTTCTGACTGACACAATGGTGTCTACAGAAAACAAGCATGGGCCCCA
Source organism: Protopterus annectens (assembly GCF_019279795.1). NCBI lineage: Eukaryota > Metazoa > Chordata > Ceratodontiformes > Protopteridae > Protopterus > Protopterus annectens. The sequence continues at coordinate 157,582,795 of NC_056740.1, forward strand.
CTTTGGAAAGCTGAAAGGGCTACGCCTACCTAACCTAGCATTTTATAGCAGTGGGCTGCTATGACAGTGAGTAATGCAATTACCACACAGCAGGCTGCATGCAATTAGTAAATGGTGGGCACCAATTGGTGCAGAGGCCTAGAAAAGCACGCTGTACTTGCTGTCTACACATGCAATAATCTCATTGCAGCAAGAGAGAGAGAGAGAGAGCGAGAGAGAGATAGAGACAGAGGCAGAGACACAGACACAGACAAAGACAGACAAAGAGACAGAAACAGAGAGACACAGAAAAAGAAAGCAACAGAGGAAAAAAAATTTCCTTTAAAAACAAATGGAACACAGCAATACAAACGAAAGGTATGTAACACATATGTATTTGCTGGCATGTAGTAGATGTTTATGAAGAGTACTCTACATACTGTGAATCATCCATATGTGGCAGCAGTACGTATCTCTATGTATCTGTACATGTGCATAGGGCAAGAAACATACTGCAACTGTTTGTGAAGGGTGTACATATATAAGTTGTTGAAGGTTGTTATGTGCATATTTCTATGTAGGTTGTAGTGTGTGGCAAAGAAAACAGCATGCAGTGCTGTTATATGACATGTGGTGGTTAAACGCTGTGGGCATGCTCTGTCAATTTTGCAGTGGTGCAGCCAGTGAGGCCTGCTAAAGCTACATGGGCTGAGGACACCTTCAATGCAGTCTGCACAATACTGTGCAATATTATTACATAACTGTATATCTCACAACTGTCGCATAATGGATATTCCCACCATGAATAGTGGACTGTCTATGTGTCTATATATACATCTATATGTACAGCAATGGATGTTTATATGTATGTGTGTATGTATGTGTATTTATATATATATATATATATATATATATATATATATATATATATATATATATATATATATATATATATATAGACATATATATATATATATATATAGACATATTTATATATATATATATATATATATATATATATATATATATATATATATAGATATGTAGATATATATATAGATAGAGGGAGAGAGACATGGGGCATACTTACTGTGACAGGTGCCTGGCGACCAAGGTATGGACTGAAGCTCAGTGTTGACACTGCAGTGCTATCCCTTCTTGCCAGAACACTGTACCCATTAACTAACACATAGGTGGTAGTCTCCCTAACTCCGAAGGTGTGGTAAGGGAACATGGGACACAGGTGGACAGTAGCCTCCCCTTTGATAATCACAGTGCCACACTGGTCATGTACTCTGTCTACGTGGTACACTTCATCACAAAAGGTGTGTCATCTAGGGAAATATAGGTCAGTGTTCCCCTCTACTTATCTCACTTAAAACCCATTAGAGAGTACAATGCCAACTACAGCAACTGGAAAGGCCACAGACATACCTCACAAAGAGATGCCCTATGCAGACCGACTCACAAAACCACAGCTACACTGTGTTGCATAGCGCCTACCCAGAGGTGACCTCTGCCTAACATACTGAGCTATGTCACACCCATAGCTGTTGGACATCCTCCACGTAAACATATTACAATCCCTCCCAGATGCATGCTCTAGGGCCCTACACCTTGTCAGCTCACTAAACAGCACATGCTGGAGGGATAGAGTCCTAACTCAGAGACATGCCATACTCTGGAACAAACCACCTATCAATAGCAAACAAAGCTCCTCATTAGCAGTTGTCATAAATATTCCTGATGATTGTTTAGGAGATAGGAAATACACCCTGGGAATCACCTCTGTGGCTCTACTTGACAGGGACAAGTGAAATTAAATTACATGTGTGTCAAAGGCCAGGGTAGCATATGGCTAGGCTGCTGTAGGCCCTAGGACCAATAGTGTATCGCCTACCCATGACACGATGCACACACACATGTGGTGAATGTGTTGGTGAATGTGTGCAAGGTCTGTAAAAGTGTGATAGCTTAGTGTGAAATTGTTTCTGTCATGGTAGTTTGTGTCCTAGCTGTGATCCCAGCAAAAGATGTGTATGCTATTGCTAGGCAGAAAAATTAGTATGGCATATGGTGTGACGTAGTCTCTTGTTGTCGACTGTGGTGTCCCATTGTAGGCTAAAGCAATACATGTATGCTTAGTGAGTGGTACTGCTGATGAATCCAACTCCCATATGAACTGTAGTACTACCTGAAGCTGTAGGCCTAAACAGTACAGTATGATGTATGTTCACATTGCTTGGAAACACTGTTTTGTGTGTTCCCTGTAGTCCTCACAGATTACATACCTCAGGCATAAGGTTTTGTAAGTAGTGACACACAGTACTGTATGGTACACAGGTAAAGCTTATCTGGGTTGGCATACATTTGTGTGTTGTATGTATGTCTGATGTGTGTGTAATTATGCCTATACCATGTCCTCAATCATATCTGTGTTACAGGGTATACGTGTGTATCTAGCAACATGTATAGTCTAGTACAGCAGTATGCCACCTATATCAACAACTGTGCACATATGTTAGGCAGGGGTTTGGCATCAGACTACTGTGGTATACTGGTAATACTGTAACTGTACTTTACATTCATTGCAATGGATGACATCTTTCTTCACGCAGTAGCTTGATATATACCTCCTGTGGTTAGGTGGTGCATTGTGTCACATACAGTGTGCCATGTACTGTTGTATAGTCTTACATACTGGTTTCATTTTGTTGCTGTGCAGAACATGGTTTAATATATAGAACGTGCCAGGCACTGTCAGGCAGTTGTGGGCTGAGCACTGATATGTGGTATTAAAAGTCTGTATCTACTGACAGCCAATAGGTTGCTATATATGGCATTTCATCGATATCTGTACTTTAGAATGTTAAGTGTGCCACATGACTTGCTCACAATTATTGTTTTATTGTCTTCCAATGACATGTCTCACCATCGCAACCCTGCGTATTCCCCTGAAGAGGAGGAAATAATCATATCCACCCTACTACAACATCACACCCTGCTGTTCTCCAGAACCAGCCAGGACCAGCATGGGCGCACTGCACTGTGGCAAGATGTTGTCTGTCAGGCGAATGACATAGGCATGCATAACCGGACTTATGAGCAGGTACGCTCACTGTAGTGATTTAATTAGACATGTCCGGCAGCATGCCTCTGATGTCCGCAGACAACAGCTTGCCACAGGTGGTGGTGCAGCATTACATCCGCCCCTCACCAGAGTGGAAGAGCTGCTCCTCAGCATGGCGGCTCCTGGCCAACCACTACAACAGACGTGTCATCATAGAGGCTGGAGTCACCCAGCAAGTTGACTCGGAGTGTGCAGGTAATATGGCATATCTGTAGACTACTGTTAGCTCGATTGTTAGAACATGCATATGTCAGATGTGTACTGTGTATTTAGAAGATGTGGAGCCTGGTGTTGTGCAATACTGATAATTTGGAACATAATCTGTATGTCTGTGACTGTCACCCGTTGTACTACTGTAAAATTGCAAACTCACAGCAGCAATGCCATAGTTGTTGACACTGACAAACTGTCTCATATCCTTGTAGGTCCCTCTGGTGTGACAGCAAGACAGCAGACCCATGCTGGTGAGTGTTCTACATTTAATATAGCAAATAACATGTGCATGTCATAGGTGAGTTGTAGGCCATATACACATGTAAAAAACCTAGACATAATGCATGCTCTCCATTTTTTCTGTGGGACTATGCACATCCCAGTAACATGAGTAGCTGCCTCAAACACATGCAATACACAGAGCATCCCAAATAATGGTGGTACACTGTAGTGGACATTGTATAGGCAGAGTCAATACACATGCACACAACATACACCACTTTGTCATATGCAGTAAGTGTTAATATGATACACATGGTGTATTTAGACACCTGCTGTAAGGTCAGACTCCAGTATCCCAAATGTCATCTACACAGCACACATACTATACCTGAGGGGTAGAGGCCTATCATGGGGTGGTGCGACACTCTTCAATACACAACACATTCATGTTAGGCAATGCACCCTATTGAACACCTTACATACCCATGTAACAACTGCCTGTGAAATGGTTAATGTAGCCACAGTGCTGCAGTTCAGGTACAGCAAGATAGTTGCCAGTGTGGCACACATTAGTGGCCTTGAGTGACCACATGATGCTGCCTGATGATGGCTCATGGTACTACACTACATCCAGTTACAGTAACTACAGTACTACACATAGCATTAATTGCTATACACCTGACAGTTGCGTGCATCCAGCCATGGTATGTATACCTATGAGTGATGGTGCACAGGACATTAAAAAGCATTTAATACTTGCACAGCAATGTTGTGTCCATGTACACATTGTGTTTCAGGGTAAGGCCAATCATTGAACAACACACATGCATCAAAGACCATGTATACTGTTATTAACAAGGACTCTCTACACTCGCACTGTATGCTGTTGAGCAACACACATCCTGCATGCTGACACATGTGATAGGACTCTTTGGCTTGCGATACTGTACTCCACCATCAACCACTAATGAGTATGTTCTGGATTGCTGTTGGGGTGTGTGTGTGTGTGTGTGTGTGTGTGTGTGTGTGTGTGTGTGTGTGTGTGTGTGTGTGTGTGTGTGTGTGTGTGTGTGTGTGTGTGTGTGTGTGTGTGTGTGTGTGTGTGTGTGTGTGTGTGTGTGTGTGTGTCTGTGTGTGTGTCAACTTTAGTGAGTAGTGTATGTGTGTTCATGTGTGCATGTGTTCATGTGTGCATGTGTGCATGTGTGCATTTGTTCATGTGTTCATGTGTGCATGTGATCATGTGTGCATGTGTGCATGTGTGTATGTGTGCATGTGTTCATGTGTGCATGTGTTCATGTGTGCATGTGTGCTAACATCATGCACAGATTGTAAAGTGTGTTTCCTGTCTTCCTCTCACAGGTGCTGAGGTTGTGTTGGTTGAATGCAGCAGGGAACCTGAAGTCACTGCCACAAATAGTGGAAATGATACATGTGTTATGGCACAGGCAGGTTGGACAGTGTCTGTCATTGGTCCGCCAATCGACAGTACACAGCTTTCCACCCCATCTATGCGCACATTCATACTGCCAATACATCCCTCATCACCAATGGCCTTAGCTGAGGGACAGCATTGACCAGGATAGTGTGCTATATATGGCACATGCATCCCCTCACAGCATCCATACCCAGATTCCTGGAATGGTACCACATAGGCAGATGTCCAGGGGTTCTCGTGGGAGCACTGCTGGTCATAATGCCCCTGGCAGACATGCCCCCACAGGTCTTATAACCTCAGGTATGTTCAGGGCTGTAATGCAGGCACAGGCACATATGGAACGGTACACCAGACAGGGACTAAGGGCGCAGAGGGTCCATAACACTGCTATCAATGACAGTATCCGTGACCTTGCCAGTGCCATCCGTAATTACACCGAGGTCATTGATAGACATTGGGGGGAGACACTAGATGTCCTCTGCAATGTCATGTCCATGTGCCAGGACAGTGCAGGATGGCAGAGATGTCGATGTCGACGTATGCCAGCAACATCATCAGCTGGCAGTCGTAGCAGATGACATGCAAGTCACAGCCGCTCCCGTAGTGGCAGTACCAGCCCCAGCAATGTTGGGGCTGGGCTGTCAATAGACCGTCCTAGAAGACCACGTGCACATGGCTCTGGCCAGTCCCAGCAGGGACATGGGTCCAGTCGACATCCCTCTGCTTCAGATGATAGTACCCAATCTGGCTTAGTACCCGATACTGTCCGTGGCAACCCTGCCAGGCACAGGTACTGTGTCCGTGTCCAGAGACGGTGATCTGTACAGCCTGGCAGGTACAGTCTGTGGCTGTCCCACAACCTCCCATATTTAGCAGCCACATGGTGGAACTGTGTGCATGCAGACACACACACATAAACCAAACACCTAGGGCTAACACATACACACACATTACATCAACATTGACCCATGCTGTACTGTTGTCCCTCACACACACACACACACACACACACACACACACACACACACACACACACATACATGTCGATTGGAGGGGTCAATGTCGGGCTGTGGCAAACCAACAACACAACCTGTGCATATGATGAAACTGTGCCACCTCCTGTCATCTGTAACATTGATGCAGGAACAGGCTAACATGGTGCTGATGCACAGGGTGACTTAATAGCAGTGTAGCAATGTTAGCATGTTGTCAACAGTAAAGTGTAATGATATCCTTGTAGGTATATCTGAGCAGGCATGATGCATTAAAGCTATGATTATCAATGTAGTATTGTTTACACCAGTGTTAATTCCAAAAATGTATTGTCCGTGCATGTGCCACTTGGCTGATGTGTGTAGTTCTGGCAGCATGTGTTGGTGAGTGGACAGTACGTGTGTGATGTTTGCAGTACAGATTTGCAGGTGTACATTTGTGAACATGGTGGAGGTGCACTGTCTGCATGTACGTGCATTGTGGACACATGGGAAGGGTGACATGCCCTGTATTACACAGTGTTAATACTTCATAGTTTCTATTGGTGGCCAGTATGCATTTTACTACACATATGTTTTAACTTGGGTACACATGTGTGTATGACATGGTTTGACACTATGCTGTGGGTGATACTGTTACTATCTGTCATTGGTTTCCATTCTGGTAGTATACACAACCTCAACAGCCTGACTATAACCAATCATTAGATGATGTCTTGACAACTGACACACAGATGTAGGAAACACAGTAGCATTTGGATCCTTCAGGTACTATACTATACCAGTAACCAGTGGTATTGACCGCCACCCATTCCTGGGACCACTCCTGTTTGGCATGTAGCCCTCTTAGGTACAAGCAAACACACTAGGGATATGTCCTTCCACATCTGGTAATGCATACAGTGGCTTACAATGCATTCTCCAGATGAGACACTTATCCTCCACAAGGGTATCATACAGACAGATACCTGTTGTCCAACCCATGCTGTAAAGCTATAAGCCAACTATAGCATAGTCATCCACATTTACTAAACATAATATCCTGACAGTACCACATAGGTAGTAGCCCACAACATGTAGAAGGGGTACCGATGTGTACATACAGCCACGTGTTATGTCATCTGTCCTTTGGTATTCACATTTCCAAAGGTATTCTGAAGTCCCTCGGTGTATCACATAAGCAATAAGGGGTCTGTATGCATATCCACAAAGTTGTTGTACACCTATAATGAATGTCCATTATTGACAGATTTTGTTGTGTTTGAACATGTCTGAAATATACCCCAGCCATGAATCCTCATTCACACTATTCTATAGAAACTGTCATGGGTGTGTGTGACACAGATGACCTAGGCCACAAATCACTACAGTGACTGGCCTTGTCACAACATGCATATGTGACCTAAGGTCTGAGAAGCAGCAGCACAATCTGTCAAAGGTATCATATGTATTCATGTAGAAAGCAAGCTTCACACCTATGAAGTAATTGAGGTCACATGTGCATATATGTATTTGCCACACAGATACCTGAAGTGTGCAATGCACATACTGTTGTTTTACTGATATGTCATACAGTAGTAGAAGCCAAACCCACAACACATTGACTAACAGTGTCACACACAATCAGCAATTGCAGGATTCAAACACCTACCTAACTATGTCATGATACTAAAGAGATACGCATTAACACGACACGCTATATGCTTTACTGGGAATTTTCATTTCCACTGCTGTATTTGTGGGATGCTGACATCATCAGACTTGCCAAAGAGGTATATACCTCTTTTAAGGTGTTTTCCTAGTCTCCAAAAAGGGCACTCTTCTCAAAGGAAATCACACACAAACATACACCCCCACACACTCAGCAATTGCAGGATTCAAACCCCTACCTAACTATGTTATGATACTAGAAATATACGCATTAATACGATGCACTATATGCTTTACTGGGAGCTTTCATTTCCACTGCTGTATTTGTGGGATGCTGACATCATCAGACTTGCCAAAGAGGTATATACCTCTTTTAAGGTGTTTTCCTAGTCTCCAAAAAGGGCAATCCTCTCAAAGGAAATTACACACAAACATACACCCCCCCCACACACACACACACACTCAGCAATTGCAGGATTCAAACCTCTACCTAACTATGTTATGATACTAGAAAGATACACATTAACACGACACGGTATATGCTTTACTGGGAGTTTTTATTTCCACTGCTGTATTTGTGGGATGCTGACATCATCAGACTTGCCAAAGAGGGATATACCTCTTTTAAGGTGTTTTCCTAGTCTCCAAAAAGGGCACTCCTCTCAAAGGATATCAGACACAAACATAAACCCCCACACACACACACTCAGCAATTGCAGGATTCAACCCCCTACCTAACTATGTTATGATACTAGAGAGATACGCATTAACACGACACGCTATATGCTTTACTGGGTGTTTTCATTTCTCCTGCTATATTTGTAGGATGCTGACATCATCAGACTGGACATGGTAATGTGTGTGCACTTTGTTTTATGCAATCTCAGGACTGAACCATGAGGGACAGCAGGTGTTAACAGCTTGAGCAGGGCTCCACAATTCTTAGCTTGTGTGATCTATCTGTGGACCAGTTGCCAATCCATCATATGACAATACATATTTATGCACAGGTTATTGATTTTGTGGATACGACATGTGTCTGGGATGTTGGAAATGGGCTATTCAAAGTCTATGTGGGACATGTGTAGCTCATTTCAGTGATGTATGTCCTGGGTGGCTGCCTTGCAAACAGTCTAGCAGGTTTGGGAACCATGATCTGTCCATGACCAAACCAAAGTTGGTAGGGTTGTGTGTTTGTAGGCTTCCAATAGCTCTGTTTATGACTTCAATCATGATGGACCCCATGGCCTTGCAGATCAGACTTCATAGGCTTATGACTATAGTTCCCATGGTCTGTTGTGCACCAACACTTGTGGAGTGTGCCATATGTTGCTGTAACCCATTTAACAGTTTCATATCCTGTAGAGAGGGTGAGTCTCAACAGACTGTTCAGGTGCAGGGTCTGTTTGTTCTGCAGTTCACTTATGACACATATAGGGAAACAATGTAATCCGATTGATGCCATGTTTTCAGCTTTGGAAGGAGCTGTTTACCCATTCTACATGTGATATCTCCTGGTATGATGATAGGGCCTTTTGTCAGTGGGAGGTGGGTATGTATGTATGGGCCTGTCTGACAGGATGTTGGCATTGTCAGTCATTTACAGCTGGCCCTGACTCAGGACATATATGAGTGTACATTGCTATTTATGACATAGCTGAAGGAAGTGTCATGGTGCTATCTGGACTCATTCGCAGATAATCTTTCCAAACCACCAACAAACTTAAGCACTAAACCCCTCTTATACTCTTTTACACACTTAACACCCTACTGATCCTTTTTGATCAGTCAAAAGGTATTTCATCATAATATCCTGACATGTCCAAAGGTCAGTTTCGTGTGTACTCTCCAGTCCAGCTGGTGAATATGGGAATTTTGAGGCAATGTTACAACTGCCTTATGTACACAGACAACCCTTTCCTCCTCCCAACAAACTCAAATATATGTGAGAGATGCAACTATATAGCCAAACTGGAGGCTGAGCTCTCTCGACCCATGACTGGCACAGTCTATCAGGAGGAGAAGATAACCACACACACCACAAATCCAGTCTCACATAGACCTATAGCAACAGCAAACCAAGCACAAAAACACACAAAAACATACTCGGAGCTCTAAATAGAAATCTGCCTAAGCAGCAGAGAACTCCAAAGTAGACACCGAAACAACTGCTACCCCACAACAATACCCACGTATCACATAGTTCACAAAGTCAGTGTGCCACACAGTCACTGCCCTTAAGACTAAACAACATACCTAATACACTTGTAATAGGTGACTCTATTGTCAGACACACTGACGTCTCTCTCACCAGGCTGAACAAGGAGAAGGTCACTGTAAGCTGTCTGTCGGGTGCCAGGATACGCCACATAACACATGCACTCAGGTCACTCCAAAGCAAGTACAAATATGACTCCGTCATTGTCCATGCTGGTGTGAATGACCTGAGATTACCTCCCTGGACTACATGAAAAGAGACATAGAGGAGCTCTCTGATCATGTAGCCCAGGCCGGTATGATCCTGACCTTGAGTAGCATCTTACCCTCACCAAGAATGATGCCACAGTATAAAGCCAAAATGATCAATTTTAACAATTGGCTAATGTATTGGTGTCATTCAAAGGGGGATGCAGTGTCTGTCAGCCTGGGATGACATGCTCGACAAGCCACATTGCTTCGCTAGGGACGGCTTGCACCTGTCACCCCTGGGATTTCAAATACTGGCTAAGGCTCTTGCCACCCCCATAGTGCCTTTTTTAGGCAAGGCTCAAAAGACAAACCCACCTCCATAGACAATACAAGGAAAAAGAAACTAAGGGTAATAGTTTCATAGTTTCATAGTATAGTACTAGGCTATCTGCCCTGGGGCATTTGTAAGCCTAGCCATAGTGATGTGGCATTTGCCACCCCATGAAATGGTACAAAAATGTACAGAATAAATTTAGAATACTGTGTCTAGTAGTGACACAATGAAGGTCCCCTTATATAATAGAATTAGTTTACTGTGCCCCTGTCTAGCAGTGACACAGATGTGACCCCTGGGGTAAACTTACGATCTCCCATCCACTCATCAAGATTTCTCTTGAAGAGAGTCAGTGAGGGGCTCTGCCTAATATGAACTGGGATCTTGTTCCAAAGCATGGGAAGCCTCTGGGTTATGAATCTATCCCTTCAGCATGTCCTACTCATACTTGTGCCAAGGTTTAAGTCTTTAGCTCTCATGGTCCTGATGGACTTGGATTTTTTGAGGTGGAGCATGTCCATCAGATCCTGATTGGACATGGCCTTGTACGTCAGGCAGAGATCACCTCTGAGCAGGTGGTATGATACTGAATAGAGCTGAAGTTTCTTTAGTCTGGCAGAATAAGACATATGTTGGAGACCCTTGATCCTCTTGGTGAGGTACTTTTGTGGTCTCTCCAGCTGTTGCAAATGCCGGGTGAGGTACATACCAAATGGGGCATTGTACTCAATCATGGGTCTGATGAGGGAGGAATATAGGGGTACAATGACATCCTTGGATCTGGATGTGAATCCCTTCATGATGAGGTGAGATTATATATGTGTCTGTTGTTTTTCTAACCACTTTGGCAACGTGGGTATCAAATGAGAGGTCGCTGTCGACTTGGGTCCCTAGGTCTCTGATTACTTTTTCAGTACTCATTGGGTTGTTGTCTATGTGATAATTTGTGGGTACTTTGTTTTTCCCAAAGGGGATGACTATACATTTTTTGGCATTTAGTTTAAGGCCGTGACTCCGGCACCAGTTGTCCGTTTCTGTGAGGCCTTTTTGTAGGATGTGTGTGTCTGCTGGTGTATCGACTATGGCGCCTAGTTTGCAGTCATCTGTGAACTTTGTCAGCCACAGCCCTCCCATGTTTACTTTAACATCTGAGAAATAAATGCCGAACAAGAGGGGTCCCAGGACAGATCCCTGTGGGACACCACTTGTGACTCGCTTTGAGTCTGACATTGCTCCAGCGATTTTAACTTTATGGGTTCTGTCCTTTAGCCAGTTTGCAACCCATCTAGTGACATAAGGGTTTACATTTATGCTGTTGAGCTTATCTATGATGCCTGAGTGGGGTATTGTGTCAAAGGCCTTAGCCAAGTCCAGGTATGCTGTATGGACTGCTTTGCCCTCGTCAATGGCTCTAGTGACTGTTTTGAAAAAGTCAACCAGGTTTAAAAGGCAGGATCTGCCCTTTACAAAGCCAAACTGGGTGGGGTCAAGTGTCTGTAGGTCCCCTATGTCTCTGTTTATGAGTTCCATAATGATTCTTTCCATAGCTTTGCAGACCAGGCTGGTTAAGCTTATGGGGCGGTAGTTTCAGGGTCTGTAGAGGCACCCCTTGTGGAGTGGGACCACTGTTGCTGTCGCCAGTGTTCAGGTACATATCCCGAAGTAAGGCTAAGGTTAAATAGAATTTTTATGTGTGGGTTTAGCTCCTCTTGGAGTTCACGTAACACGCAACCCAGGATACCGTTAGGTCCCATTGATGCTGTGTTTTTTGCTTTGTTTAGGGCGGTTCTCACTTGGACATCTGAGATGACAGGGAGATTACATTCAGCTGGGATAAGTATTTCTTCTTTTGGGGGTGAAGGAGGGGAGAAATTTGCACTGAACCTGTCAGCCAGAATGTTGGCAATATCTGTGGGTTCAGTGTATTTTTTATTGTTGTGAACCAACTCTGAGCATATCTGAGGGTTTCCGCCCAGGTTTCTAGCATAGCTGAAGAAGGCTTTGTGGTTATCTTTAGTGTCCCTAGCGATTTTTCTCTCAAAGTTGGCCTTGGATGTTTTTATGAGAGAATGTAGATCTCTGCTAATGTTGATCAGAGATGTCTTCCCTTCATGGGATTTTGCTCTGACGTGCAGTAGCTTCCTTCTTTTGTTATACAATTTGTTTATGGCTGAGGTCCACCAGACAGGACGCTTACCTTTGGTGGAGAGGGACTAAACACTGGAAACAAGTGTAGTATCAAACGCTAAGAACCATCCAAAATTGCTGCAATGCTGTAGAATACCAAACGAAGCACACTGATAACGCTTGTAAAGGATAAATCTTTTATTTGGAGACAGAAAATGAGCGCTTTCGCGTGGACACCCACGCTTCATCAGATGTTTTAATAAAAGTGCCTTCTCAGTTTAAATACTTGTTGGAAAGGCGGGAAAATGCTCATTGAACAATTAATTATTTTAATTAGTTAATACACAGATCAAAACGGGCTCACATCACTATTTAAAGAAGTACATCTAGATTAAAACAGAGCCAAAGATAATAATCATAGTCCATCTTGCTTGCATTTTGTTGAAGCAGCAACAGTAAAAACACATACTAAAACACCTATTGATATATTGCTCTAACACATATTGTTTTATAATCACGTTATTTTAATTCCTTAGAATGAGACTATCTTTTCTTTCAGCTATACTACGAGTGCATATAACACCTTGGTGAAAATTTAGATGAAAAAAGCTGAAGTCATGTTCAAAAATATAGCGTATTGAGCATGATTATAATGATTAATAAAAACACATAAAACAATAAAATTCATATCCCCAAATGCCTAATTATTTAAATGTATCATAAATGTGTATATACATGATATAGTGTAATATATTCGTCCACCAGACACTTCAATCAAAAAAATACACATATATCTCATGATATCATATTTATGAAAATAATAATGAACAAGGTGAAATAAAACAGATCACTATGTATGGCATATCTGTGGTGCTTAGAAAAGCATTCATATGCACTAATATGTCATCATATTAATTCATATTAATATATGAAAACAATTATTAAAAAGTATCAAATATTATTACTTAGATGAATTAATTAAAATTTCCTTCAGTACTATATCATTCATACATTCAAGAGACCTTAGGACTATGACTATATGAGATAAGATACAAAAGATAATAATGATGCAAAAAAAACTTATTAATATTGATCTTATGTTATCTAAATAGATAAATAAATAAAGTTAATAAACTTGATAGCTAATGACTATTATGTGTACTGAAAAATATATACCACAAAATAGATAGTATATACCTGAGTATATATATGGGTCAAAAAACTACACCTAAGAGACAACTTCTATCTTTGTCTAGGGTATATATATATATATGTTCTATCTGTGAAACTAATTTATTTCTCCATGAAGCCTGTATGTATCTATAATTATGGCTTTTGATGTAAAGGCCAATAGATAAAACTAATGCTTAATACATGTCTAAAAAACTATGGTCACCCACGGATGTATCAAATAAATACTACGTACATCCTACTTATCCTTTGGATACTAAAGCTGGTTTAATTGACACTTGATTATTGATGCCTGGCTCTAAGTGTGCAGCCAGCCTTAGGATCCAATTAAGTTCCGCTAGTGCGAGTTGATTCTCCTTGTCTCCACCTCTAGGGTCCTGTTCAACTATTTGTAGGACTCTAAAACAGAATGTGTGTGTTGGAAACTCTATAGTATGTCTAGCTAGAGCATTCGTGTCCTTAGACTTACGTATGTCGTATAGATGGTTATAAATACGCTCATGGAGTTTCCTCTTTGTAAGTCCTACATAGAATGCCTTGCATTTGTTACAATTTGCAAGGTATATCACATTGGAAGTATTGCAATTTGCCCAAAAACATGGTCTAAAAACATATTCGCTGGTAGGATGATAAAAATATTGTTCTTTTGTGATGTAACTACATCTTTTGCAGTCATAGCAAGGATAGGTACCTAACTTTCTGGCCATGTTGGGATTTTGTGTTTGATTAGCATGTGGCTCTCCGAGGTATGTATCATGGCACAATAATCTCTTGAGATTTTTGCTGTTTCTGTATACAAACCTCGGGTGTCTACCTATAATGCTTTTAGTTTGGGGATCTGTAGCTAAAATATGCCAATTATTGCTGACAACTTGTTGTATTTTATTAATGTCACTAGTATAACTAATGACGTAGTTAACTTGATTGTTTCTACCCTCATTGTTCTTATAGCTTATAAAGCTGTCTTTTCTATGCCTCAAAGTGGAGTGAAATTTCTCCACTTGAGCTGCTTGATCCAGGACTTCAGATCTGATAGTCTTAACCATGGAAGAATTGTATCCTCGATTCACAAACAATTCCTCCATGTATTGTGCTTCCTTGTCTAAATCTTCAGGTCTGTTACACAATCTATAAATCCTAGTAAATTGACTTTTAACAATAGCTTGAAAAGTATGTCGAGGATGCATACTGTTAAAGCTAAGCATGGAATTCTTCCATGTGGATTTTCTATATAGCGTTGTGTCTATTTTGCCTTCTTGATTTAATCTTAATGTGACATCTAGGAAATTGATTTCTATGTCAGAAACTTCTTGCGTAAATCTTAAGAATGTGGTAGTGGTATTTAAGAACTGCATGAAAGACTCAAAAGAAGACCGTGTGCCTTCCCAAATGACAATCACATCATCTACAAAACGCCTGTAGAATTTAATATATCTGAAATCCTCATGTGTGAACAGGTAGAGTTTCTCCCACCATAAAACTACCAAATTGGCGTAGGTGTTAGCGCAGGGGGTGCCCATGGCTACCCCCCACTTTTGTAGATATGTTGAGTCACCAAACATGAAAACATTATTATATAACACCAATTCCAGTAGCTGGTCTATGAGTATAACTCTATCTTTTGAAAAGTTTGTTTCCTGTGATAAAAGTTCATTTATGTATTGCATTCCTATATCATTAGGTATAGATGTAAAAAGATCTCTAACATCCATGGTAATTAAAAGGTGTTTTTGTGTACAATCTAAGGTTAAATCTTTTATATCTTCCAAAAGATTATAAGTGTCCTTAAGTATGGTAAGTGATTGTTCCACTACTGGTCTCAAAATCTTTTCTATCATCTTAGAGACATGTGCAGTTATCCATTTGTCCCCCGATACTATAGGTCTCAGAGGGACAGGGTATCTACCTTTATGTACCTTGGGTATACCTTTTATGATAGGAACAGTGGGATGTTCTATATAAAGGAACTCATAAGTTTCCTGGCTGATCTGTCGGCACATGAGGAGATCATACAGAGCGTCCTTAACTGTCTTGATGATGTTTGCTACTTCCTTAAGGGTGATGGAACTATAAGTGTCAATATGGGATAGCATTCGATTCATGCTGTCATTATATTCCTGACTGTCTAATACCACTACTCCCCCTCCCTTGTCTGCTGGTTTTATTACTATCTGTGTGTTTCGTTTAAGCTCTTTAAGCGAGCGATATTCCTGTGGTGTGAAATTGTGGTATCTCCCTTTCTTATTCACCTTACTGAAAGCCATATAATACTGATTTTCACATGCCCTAAGAAAGCATTCTACGTGTAATGGTGTAACAGGAGTAAATATACTTGATTTCTTAAATACTACTGTTTCTGGTTCATGTGTTACATCATTTTTAAATAGCAATTTCAACGAAAGCTTTCTACAAAACAATCTTAGGTCAAGCAACGTACCAGTTAGGGTGGCCGGCGTGGCCGGTATAAAGCTCAACCCTCTGTTTAATATTTGTATTGTAGTCCGATCCAGAGTAACACCAGACAGATTGAACAATAACTCAGAAGTCAATATTTGTTCCTCCTGTTCACTCCTGGTGATTCCGCTGAGTTCTTTCTCTTCCGTGAACCTCTGCTGTAGGATCGTCCCCTCTGCATATGGGGGACAGATCGTTTCTGATAGGGTAAAAAACTTGCCAGAGACGGTAAAGCAGTGGAAGTGTTCTTTGGTTTAGCTCCCGTAGATGTTGAAAAGGTATGCTGCACAAGGGCCTCCTGATTCGGGGGAGGTGTGTCAGTTTGTCCCGTTTCATTCGTGACGCGTTCTATAGGTGATGTAACTTCCGCTTCCCTAGTTGTCATGGAGGCAGGCGTTGATGGTAACGCTGATGCTACAATGTGTTTAAATGTAGGTTTTTTTGCTGGTTGAACAGTAACAGCTTCTGATTGTGATACCAAATTTTCCTGGTTGGAAGCCTGATGTCTGGGCCAAAGGAAAACTTGGCCCTTTTGAAAATCCTGATAATCACGCAATAACTTCTTTTGCTTAGTGATCCTTAATCTATCACTAAAGCTACTAATTTGAGACAACGTATAATTTATTTTGCTTGTACAATATTCTGAGGTGAAACGTTCAGTTAGTTGTTGATACAGTTTGTCAGTCTCGCTTCTTAACTGGGTTTCTAAAGGCAAGAAATAATCCAGCATGAGCTGTGCATATTTAAATCCCTGTTCTATATTTAAGTCCTGCCAGCGTTTAAGTAATTCAGGGTGCGAGTCCCCATAGGTGGGCATACAGAACACCCGCATGCCCCTGGGGACCACCCTGAAATGGATGCATGCTTCTAAATGTAGCCGTTGCCAGGCATATCTCTGTAGCTGATAAAGATTATCTTCAACTGTTCTTAAAGAAGAATGAAATTCCATGAGATTCTCACCATTAGTTGTGGAAACGCCAGGTCTGGCTTCTCCTAAAAAGTCCAGAGACAATAAAGGGTTGTCTTGTAGATGTGTTAGTCCATTCCATAAGACTGAGGCATCCCTCGGCTCCGGATCCTGGTGAGTGATGGACTCCATAGCGTGCTGGATAGCAAACACCAAAAAACCAAGAAAAATACACCGTTGATAGGTAGCTATCCTGCTGAATGATACCACACCAAAAAGGCAAAGCTAAACACTGGAAACAAGTGTAGTATCAAACGCTAAGAACCATCCAAAATTGCTGCAATGCTGTAGAATACCAAACGAAGCACACTGATAACGCTTGTAAAGGATAAATCTTTTATTTGGAGACAGAAAATGAGCGCTTTCGCGTGGACACCCACGCTTCATCAGATGTTTTAATGAAAGTGCCTTCTCAGTTTAAATACTTGTTGGAAAGGCGGGAAAATGCTCATTGAACAATTAATTATTTTAATTAGTTAATACACAGATCAAAACGGGCTCACATCACTATTTAAAGAAGTACATCTAGATTAAAACAGAGCCAAAGATAATAATCATAGTCCATCTTGCTTGCATTTTGTTGAAGCAGCAACAGTAAAAACACATACTAAAACACCTATTGATATATTGCTCTAACACATATTGTTTTATAATCACGTTATTTTAATTCCTTAGAATGAGACTATCTTTTCTTTCAGCTATACTACGAGTGCATATAACACCTTGGTGAAAATTTAGATGAAAAAAGCTGAAGTCATGTTCAAAAATATAGCGTATTGAGCATGATTATAATGATTAATAAAAACACATAAAACAATAAAATTCATATCCCCAAATGCCTAATTATTTAAATGTATCATAAATGTGTATATACATGATATAGTGTAATATATTCGTCCACCAGACACTTCAATCAAAAAAATACACATATATCTCATGATATCATCATGAGATCTGAGGGTTTCCGCCCAGGTTTCTAGCATAGCTGAAGAAGGCTTTGTGGTTATCTTTAGTGTCCCTAGCGATTTTTCTCTCAAAGTTGGCCTTGGATGTTTTTATGAGAGAATGTAGATCTCTGCTAATGTTGATCAGAGATGTCTTCCCTTCATGGGATTTTGCTCTGACGTGCAGTAGCTTCCTTCTTTTGTTATACAATTTGTTTATGGCTGAGGTCCACCAGACAGGACGCTTACCTTTGGTGGAGAGGGACTTGGATTTGTTTGGGATTGCATGATCCATGCATTCTTGGAGATGTCCATAGAAAGCATTTGTGAAGTATTCGGCATCGTGGGATGTGGTATCCACTGGCACAGTGGGCTTAAAGGATACCATCTCAGTCTTAAGAAGAGTGAAGTCTGCTTTTGAGAAGTTTTTCACTGTGGTCTTTTGTGCTGGGGGTGGAGGTGGGATATGTATATCCAGGGTGATTAGCTTGTGGTCAGATCTCACTAGTGAGGGGTATACTTCCGGTGTGGAGCATTTTGTCCCCATGTTTGTGATGATCAGGTCTAGTATATTATCTCCCCTAGTGGGAGAGGTGACTAATTGCTCAACGCCAGAAGTCTAAACTTCAAAATGCACGCACTTGCGGCTCTCCTCAGTATGGAGAATATCGATATCTGTGCAGTAACAGAAACCTGGTTCAAGGCTCCAGAAAGCACCCCAGCACTACCAGGTTATACTTCATACCATGCTTTTCGGCCACAAAACTCGGACCGAACCACAAAAGGAGGGGGAGTATCCATATACATCAAAGATACCCACACCTCCAGGTTAGCAGCACTGCACAAAGCATCGGAGACCATCCATGTGCAACTAACAGTAGGCAAAACTGACTTTCAGTTTGTAGCCTGCTACAGACCACCCTCCCAAACTCGGGAACCCCACTTGGCTTTCCTGAGAACACTGGAGAATATGAAGGTCTCTCCAAACACCATTATATTGGGCGACTTCAACTACCCAAACATTAACTAGGAATACTACTCAAGCCCCAATATCCTCACCCAATGGTTCCTAGAATTTATAAACTCAAATGCTATGGAACAACTGGTCACCACCCCCACAAGAGGGGTAAACATATTGGACCTGGTCATCATCAACATGGGAACTCTATGTTCCATACCAGAGGTATACCCCTCATTGGTAAGGTCAGACCATAAATTTATCTCACTGGACATCCATATCCCTTCCTCACCCCCAGCCAAGGTAATCTCGGTGAGGAACTTCTCAAAAGCAAACTTCACACTTCTCAAAACCGAGGTGGTATCCTTCAAAGCCCCCGGGGCCAGTGGAAAATATGGCTCAGACCACAGAATCCTTTACAAACACATTCTATGGACACCTACAGGAATGCATGGATCGTGCTATCCCAAATAAAACCAAGACTCACTCCTCCAAAGGCAGGAGACCTGTCTGATGGACCCAGGCCATAAATAAGCTATACAATAAAAGAAGGAAGCTACTACATGATAGAGCAAAATCCCAAAAAGGGAAGGCATCTCTGATCAGTACTAGCAAGAAGCTACGATCCCTCATAAAAATCATCTAAGGCCAGCTTCAAAAGAAAAATTGCACAAGACACTAAAGACAATCACAAGGCCTTCTTTAGTTATGTCAGGAACCTGGGTGGTAACTCCCAGATATGCTCTGAATTAGTGCGAAATGACAAAAAATGCACTGAACCCACAGACATTGCCAACATCATGGCAGACAGGTTAAATGCAAATCCCCCCCCATCCCCCCAAAAAAAGCAAATGTCCATCCCAACAGAGTGTAGCCTCCCTGACATCACAGATGAACAGGTGAGAGCTGCCCTCTCCAAAGCAAAAACACAGCATCAATGGGACCGGATGGTGTCCTGGGCTGCATCTTACACGAGCTTCAAGAAGAACTTAACCCTCACATAAAGTCACTGTTCAATCTCAGCCTTACTACAGGATATGTACCCAAGGAATGGTGTACAGCAACAGTGATCCCGCTCCACAAAGGTGGTGCCACAACGAACCCCGGAAACTATCGCCCTATAAGCCTGACTAGCCTGGTCTGCAAAGCTATGGAGCATATCATCATGGAACTCATAAACAAAGGCATCGGG
This sequence comes from Protopterus annectens, assembly GCF_019279795.1. Taxonomy (NCBI): domain Eukaryota; kingdom Metazoa; phylum Chordata; order Ceratodontiformes; family Protopteridae; genus Protopterus; species Protopterus annectens. The sequence goes on from NC_056740.1 coordinate 157,602,995, forward strand.
AACATCCAGACACTGGATCCTACCCAATTCTGCTTTGTTAAGGGCAGATCTTGCCTCTTGAACCAGGTTGACTTCTTTGAAACAGTTACCAGGGCCATAGACGAAGGGAAGGTAGTCCACACAGCCTACCTGGACCTCGCAAAAGCCTTCGACACAATACCCCACTCGGGCATCATAAATAAGCTCACCAGCTTAAATATCAACCCATATGTCACAAGATGAGTTGCAAACTGGCTCAGGGATAGCACCCACATGGTCAGAATTGCAGGTGCCATGTCAGACTCTAAACCAGTTACAAGTGGTATCCCACAAGGCTCAGTCCTGGGACCTGTCCTGTTCGGTATATATTTCTCTGAGGTACAGACTAACACGGGAGGACTATGGCTGACCAAGTTCGCAGATGACTGCAAACTGGGTGCCATAATTGACTCTCCGGCTGACACAAGCATCCTCCAAAAGGGTCTCACAGAGACGGATAACTGGTGCCAGAGCCATGGCCTAAAGCTAAATGCCAAAAAATGCATAGTAATCCCCTTTGGGAAAAACAAAGTGCCCACAAATTACCACATAGGTGGTAATCCATTAAGTACGAAAGAAGTAATTAGGGATTTGGGGACCCAAGTAGATAGTAATCTCTCCTTTGACAATCACATTGCCAAAGTGGTTAGAAAGACCTTCTATATAGCCCACCTTATCACGAAAGGTTTCACATCTAGATCAAGAGAGGTCATTGCGCCCCTCTACTCATCACTCATCAAGCCCATAATTGAATACAATGCCCCATTTGGGATGTACCTTACCCGACACTTGCAGCAACTGGAAAGACCCCAAAAGTACCTCACCAAGGGGATCAAGGGACTCAAACAGATGCCCTATGCAGTTCGGCTAGAGAAACTCCAGCTCTACTCAGTTGCTTACCGCCTACTCGGAGGCGATCTGTGCCTGACGTATAAAACCATGTCCAACCCAGAATTAATGGACATGTTCCACCTCAGGAAATACAAATCCCTTAGAGCTACACGCTCCAGGGACTTAAACCTCAGCACAGACATAAATAGGGCATGCTGGAGGGACAGATTCATATCCCAGAGGCTCCCCTCACTCTGTAACAAAATCCCAGTCCAAGTTAGGCAGAGCCCCTCACTGACCCTCTTCAAGAGAAATCTTGACGAGTGGATGGGAGATCGTAAGTTTACTCCTGGGATCTCTTCTGGGTCCCTGCTAGACAGAGGCACAATAAACTAACCGTAAAAGGGCTATCTTCTGTGACCTACTATCCAAAGGCACAGTCTACTAATCTAAAAGGGTGGTGAAACACACTCTGGCTAGGCTTATAAATGCCCTAGGGCAGATAGCCTAGTATAAACCTATGAACCTATGAACCTATGATAATGTTTGGAGTGCACATTGTTTATTGATGATACTGATTGCAGGTTTTTTATCTTCTTTGCTTTCCCACTTTCTATGAACAACCTAAGTATCTGTAGTACATATTTGATTATGACAGGATTCCAATATATTATATATGTGTCTGTTGTCATATAACTGTGTGCACAAGGCAGGACTGGTGAATAGTGAGAGGTTCCTGGGTTAACACATGCAACTGCCAGATATGTGTGGCCCACTGCTGTACTCAGACATGGCCTAAGTGTGTGAGCATGCCCAGTTTGGCCTTTCAGTATTTTGTTGCCTGGCATTTGCCCGTCTGAAGTCCACTACATTTGTTGACGTGTGTGAACACGCCCAATATTAACATTTATACTATATGTGTGTTGAAAATCAAGTTGTATTTTTACTGCAGGGCTCACCTTTGTGTCATAACTCGACAGGGATTATGCTGTGCCTGCAGGATTTCCATGAGACACTTTGCATAGACTTATCAACATTTCTTCATACAGGCTGACCAGCGCAATATTGTCATGGTTTAGTGGTTCAGTACTGTGACTATAGTGCACAGTATCCTGGTTTTGAGGACTGTCACTGCTTTACATTTTCATACTGGGCAGACCAGACTGCTTAAGGACCAGTAAAGCAAATATGAGCATGTTTACCTGCTTTTGCTAAACTATGCCCAACTTTGACCGAACTTGCCCAACATTGCTCAACGTTAACCAACATTACTGAACGTTGCCCAATATTGCTCAACATTGCCCAAAGTTGTGCTAGTTAGTGTGTGCAATTTTGTTTACATATACTAAATAGTGTTAAAAGCTGTTTAGCACTGCTTTATATTGCTTAAAACATGGCAATCATGCCTCAGGTGGTGCTGCAGGGCTGCCTATGTCAGATGCACATAGTACACTCCCTATACATGTTTGAAAACAGGTAGTGTCAAGTTAGGCATCCCTTTTACTATATGTGCGAGTCAGAGAGAGGTATAATTTCCAGGGTTCCTACTGAGCCAGTGTATGTGCTATGCGTTGCCACTTTGCCAAGGCCAAAGCATACTGGGCACGCCTCCTTCTGCCTACTGGGGCAGGCTCAGGTTGTTCCTCCTCCGAGTCACGCTCTGCTTGTGATGGCCTTGGCAATGGTGGGGGGCTGTTTGGCCTGGCCCTATACTGTTCCTGCTGCAGCTGTTTTTGCAGGATCATATTATGTAGCATAGCAAATACCATGACAATTTGGGTACATGTAGTTGGTGAGTATTGCAAGGCTCCACCAGATGTGTCCAGGCACCGGAACCGTGACTTGAGCAGCCCAAACACATGCTCGATTACATTTCGTGTTTGTGCGTGTGCCTCATTATGGCGTTCCTGTTCAGGTGTGTGTACATTTCTGATGGGTGTCATCAGCCACGGCTCCAATGCATATCCAGCATCCCCCACTAGGTGACCATGAGGGATGTCCCCATTGGCAAATGTCTGGTACTGCTGTGTCAGATGCCAGATATGGGAATCATGGTAGCTTCCAGGGCAGCCAGCACACACATTCAGTATTATGCCCTGGGCATCACACATGACCTGGCAGTTGATGGAGGGGAAGCCCTTGCGGTTAAAGTAGGCCCTACCCCGCTCACCGGCTGGTGCTTTGATGCATATGTGCGTGCAGTCTATTTCACCCACTACCTCAGGGTATTCCACTATTTGCTGGAAAAGACGCATATTGCTGGCCAATACCTCACGGGAATTGAGGAAATATACATGATCACCGACATGTGCTGACATGGCATTCAGGAACTGGTGCAGTACCCTGAATGCTGATGCCTGTGATATCCCCATCATATCACCAGTTGGTCTCAGGAAGGTACCTGTTGCTAGTATTCTTAGGCCAATACATACCTTGGTTTCTACTGGGATGGGTTCCCCTCTGTTGGTTCTGTGTGTGAGGCGTGGGCTGCACAGCTCAATAATTTGCTGCATGAGGTCTCTGTCCACTCTATAGTGCTCCACTATCTCCAGCTCATGTAGCCCCTGGTAGGTTACCCTGGGCCTGTACACTCTTCTCCATCTCCTCACTGTGGGTTTCTTAGCAGCATTCGCATTGTCACCACCCTCAGCATGTTGCATATGTCGCCTTATAACAGCAATGGCAGCCCCTAACATTTCTTTGTCTCAGTAAAGCTTTTTAAGTTTCACTTCTCTTAGTTTACTGCAGTGTTGCAGTGTCTCTGAGGAAAACATGGTGAAAAGTTGTTTGCAAAGTTTTAAGTGCTGGGCTGGGCTGGGCTACTGTACTGCCTGTGTAATTGTCTGATTCTGATTGTTTTCACCTGTTAGCTCTGCTAGTTCTCCTTGGTTAACTTCCTACTATTTGTTGTGCTTCCTTTTCCCTTTCTGTTTCCACAGGGGGTAGCACCGTGCACACAAGTGCAAACACGTGCACACCAGCTCACATGCACGCACACATGCTTACACGGCCTAACACTTGCTGAGTCCTGCTTAAACGCATGCACACAGCTGCAAACGCGCTTACACACATTTCAACAACCTTACACATACTTACTCCAGCTTAAACGCGCTCACACAGGCGCACAGGCACGCACATAGTCTTACTCGGAAATACAGGCGTGCACCCATACGCAAACACGTTGCAGGCACTTCAACAAGAAACGTTAGTGTTATCCACGACATACACCTTCAATTTCTTGCCTTTAGCTAGGATACCTGTTGACACACCTCTTCCAGTGATGAGTAACTGACAGCAAACACATGCCACTCTGCTCCAATGAGCTTACATTCTTTCATACATACCCCCCTCGTGATGTCACCCATCTTCTACTCTAATACTCCCCTTATCCTACTCTTACACTCCACTGACTTTGCTCATTTGCCATGTAAAATTGGGATTCACTATCCTTACCCTCATTTGTATAGGATTGCTTACTAATGCTTGGTTGCATCTCTTAGACTGAGCTTCCCCCCTTAGCCACCTCTACTCAGTAGCCATGTTGCCTTCAGCCTGCCATTCAATTGCATGGAAAATTAAGATTTTCAATAAAATCCCTATTTGTGGCTTTTAATTTTTGGTTTTCTGGTTTTTAAAGCGCAGCACATTTGCGAGGTGCTGAACTACGCTTAAACTTCGGAGATCGAGGTAAAAAAAAATGTTTTTTTTATTTTGCAACGGGGAACATTGCCAATGGCCATATATTTGGCCATTGGCATGCTTCCTCAACTGGATGCATCCTTTATTTGGAGCTGTCACGGCTCCGTTTTGCTATTTGCAGAACGGTACTCAGTAGTCAACGGAGTACATTTCTGCAAATAACACTACTCTTACTCAGACAGGTTAGGGTTTCCTGGATCACAAATTTACCTCATTTGCATAGCTTTTGGCAGCAAGTGAGGTAATTTGCATAACCTAGCCCTGTCCATGTAAGAGTCATTTAAGGAGCTCTCTTGCACGCCTCTGCCGGCTGTCCCTGGATCGCTCGGCGGACATGTTGGCTGCACGGAGTCTTAATCTACTCTTAGACTCCGTGCAAGCCTTTGTGAATCTGGCCCTTGGTGTTTAAATACCAGCTCATCATACAATGTATCCAATCACATGCTGTGTATCATTAGGTTACTTTATTAAATTGAGTGGGGATGTCTTCTTGGTTGTTATCTATTTTTGGGGTTGGGGTAGTTGTTTTACCTGGTTGTAGAATAGAGTTAATTGCTGCCCAGAATTTTTGTGGGTTGTTCCTGTGCTTATTATGTAACTTTTGGTAGTAAGATGTTTTGTCTGTTTTGGTGAGTTTTTGGCTTTGTTAATAGTTCAACATATATTTGTTTGTTCAATTGGGATTTACTGTTGAGGTAGTTGGTTCAGGCCTTGTTTCTTTTTTTGAGGAGGGATTTTGTGTCTGGGGTTAACCAGGGGGCATATTTAGTTTTAATTCTTGTTGTTCTGGAGGGGGTGTGATGGTTAAGGGTGTTTAAGAAGGTAGTATTTAAATATAGTACAGCTTCATCAAGAGGTAGGTTTTTTAGGGGCGACCAGTTGCACATTTTTAGGTCATTTATAAAGTTGGAGTGGTTAAAATGTTTTTTGTTTCTAATTAGGTGAGTATATATATGGGTCAGTTGTGGTGATTTTGATCTGAGTAAGAATGTGGCTTGGTAGTCACTCACAGTGTCTGGTAGACACCCTGCTAGGGATATCAGTGATGGGTGGTATACGAGTATCCAATCTAGAGTGGATTGGTGTTTGTTTCTCTTGTCTGTTCTTGTGGGGGAAGTGATTAGTTGGGTTAGGCCATGTAGGTTAATATGGGAGAGTGGGTTATGACTAGAACAGTTTTGCCAGTCAGTATTAAGGTCTCCTAATACTATGCTTTCCTGGGGGAGGGAGTTAGATATCCATTCTAGGAGTTTTTCTGTCATGGGGATATTGTTGCATGGGGGGATGTAGCATCCTATGATGTTGATGTGTTTACTATCATTAAGTTTTAGTTTTGTTAGAGTGAGTTCAACTTTATGAGGTCTGGGGTTGTTATGTCTACTTTCTCAAGGATGAGGTGAGATTTATACACTATAGCAACCCCCCCCTTTTTTACTTATTCTGTTACTACGAATTATATTGTAACCTGGTGGAGTGATTTCATTGTTGTGGTTGCCTGGTTTAAGCCAAGTCTCTGTTAGTATGACTATCTCACGTTGATAAAAGGAGAGTAGTGCATGAAGGTCGTGGACTTTGTTTAGTATACTTCTGACATTTTAATTTAAAATGAGGAGTGTGGATTTGTCTTGGTGGAGTAGGGTATCATTCAGGTTGAGGGTTGGGGCTCCTAGATTTTGTAGGCCTGTGTTTGGGTGTATATCACCGCAGCTAATGAGTTGGGTTCTGAGGTAAAAATAGAGTTTGAGTAGTTTGTTTAGAGTCTTAAAGTTCTTTATAGTTGTTTGGGACTGGTAGTGTGATGGCTATAACCTGTGTGCATAGTGGTGAATTAAGAAGGTTTGGTAGTCATATCGGACTAGTTGAGTAAAAGGGTGTGTTGTAATAATGTTAGTGGAAGTAGTTTTTCTTGATATTTGGATAAAATTAAGTTGTTTTTGGTGGTTGGTAATAGAAGTTAGCAGTGGGAGGGTGGATACACCTAGGAGCAATAGTAAGAGGTGTATGTATGTGGGTTTGGATAGTTTGGGCATGGTTTGGTTGGGTTTGGTCATGAGTGAGGGATCTTCTTGAGATGGGGTGGGTGTCGTGGATGATGAGAGGTGTTGTTTGTGATTGTAAGGTAGTTAGATGGAAGACTGTGCTTTTCAGGATGTGGAATAGTGGAAGAGAAGGAAATGGGTACAGGGGTGGGGCAGATTCAGTGATTGGTGATTAGCATGACGGGAGTGGCTAAGTTCATTTGAAATGTAGCACTAGTGGGGGCGAGTGGGAATAGGAAGCAGGGAGGGGAGCGGAGTGAGCCCGAGTGCAGCTGGGCTAAAACTAACTCCAGTTATATCCCTGGGCTTACTTATTTTGTTTCTTTGTACACCAAATGTATCTTTCCACTTGTTTCTGTTTACACCAAATTTGTCTGTTTGGCTGTATTGTACTAGTTTAATTTACTTATACTGATGCAGTCACATTGAAAAGGCTCTGGGGAAGCTTCCTCACCACAAGCAGGCCAAAAGATAACTTTCAAAATGGTGCCACTCAAGGAGACCCACTAATATAGACTAGTTAATGTGCATGGGGGAGGAGGGAGTCAGAGGAGGGAGATACAAAATGGGGGAAGGTATAAACAGAAAAAGCAGGTAGAGATCTGGCCCGCCGCCTCACAGAAGACTGCAAAGAAAAGCAATCAGCATAAGAAATGGAAGCCTTGGAGCTGTAATGTAAGTGTAAGCAAAGAAGAGGTAGAAGGAGGAAATTAGGAGTGTAAGCAGTTAGTTGCAGAAACACTACTTTATGGCCTTGGTGTGCAAGCAATACAAAAGGAAGGTAAATCTGTCTTGGGGACAAAATACACCAAGTAAATGGTACTTGCCTTACTTTACAAGTATTCAGTGTGGAGGCAGATCTATTTGGGACAAGTTACAGCAAGTATATTGTTAAGTTATGCCACCCAGTGGCAATAGACAAAGCTATTGTTGCCTGGGGGGGAGCCCTTGCAGGTGTGCACGCCGGCCAAAACAATCTTTAAAAAATAACTAGTAAAAGTAACAAATGTGCTGTAAAAGGAAATGTAAATAACCAGTCACAATGTTTAAAACATAACTGTTAAGGACCACATCTGCTAATAAAAAGAACTGTAAATATCCAGTCACCTGTGCAGACTTGTCTGGTAGTTATCCTTATTAAAAAATGTTATTCTTGGCTTGCAATAACTATAGGGAGAAACCGGACCATAGCATTGGTTTTATCTGGCAATGTTGCAGTTGCTGGGGGGGGGGGGGGTGAGGTGCGATGATGCAGGTAGACCAAGTGTGCTATGCAGACTTGTCTGGTAGGTATCCTTATTAAAAAGTGTTATTCTTGGCTTGCAGTAATTGTAGGGAGAAACCGGACCGTAGCAGTAGTTTTATCTGGCAATGTTGCAGTTGCTGGGGGGGGGTCCCGAGCTGCGATGATGCAGGTAGACCAAGTGTGCTATGCAGACCTTGTCTGGTAGGTATCCTTATTAAAAAGTGTTATTCTTGGCTTGCAATAATTGTAGGGAGAAACCAGACTGTAGCAGTGGTTTTATCTGGCAATGTTGCAGTTGCTGGGGTGGGGGTGGGGGAACCTGAGCTGCGATGATGCAGGTTGACCAAGTGTGCTATGCAGACTTGTCTGGTAGGTATCCTTATTAAAAAGTGTTATTCTTGGCTTGAAATAACTGTAGGGAGAAACAGGACCATAGCAGTGGTTTTATCTGGCAATGTACTTGTCTGGTAGGTATCCTTATTAAAAAGTGTTATTCTTGGCTTGCAATAATTGTAGGGAGAAATCGGACCGTAGCAGTGGTTTTATCTGGCAATGCTGCAGTTGCTAGGGGGGGGGGACCCGAGCTGCAATGATGCAGGTAGTCCAAGTGTGCTATGCAGACTTGTCTGGTAGGTATCCTTATTAAAAAGTGTTATTCTTGGCTTGCAATAACTGTAGGGAGAAACCGGACCGCAGCAGTTGTGTGGGTATGAGTAGCTGTGTTTGTGGAAGGTGGAGATCTGCCTCTGTAAGTGTGGTGTGAATGTTATGCATTATGAAATGGAGAGATTAAGAGTAAAATTGTGCTGCAATTTCATCACTGCTTGATTCAGACATGTAGATTCCCCTGTGTTTGTCAGTACTATGTTTGAGTGCATTGTTTTGGAGTGTGGTATCACTGCTACATCTGCTAGTACTCTTTCAGTACAAGTATCTGCTTTGGAAGTTTTCTCCAGGAGTCTGTTGCTGAGAGGATGAGAAACATGCTACAAGTATACAACTAAGACAAACTACATAAAGCAATAGTAAGAAAAAGTACTAGGTCACATCAGACGCTTGGGAGGTCATTGTTAAGAAACTGAGAACTGTTGTAAAATATATCATTAAATACCATAAGTTCAGGTTATACTATAAGAGAATAACTATGTAAAGATAACCATGTCAGCAGCCAACATGCATTACAAGTTGAATATTTTACTGTGCACATTTTAAAAAATGGATAGACTGGTCTAAACTCTGGACTAATGCATTTGCTTTTTTTTTATTCCTGGGAAATGCTATTCAGAAGTGAAGAGACATACAAGGGAACAGATTTAGTGTCACATCAGGCTGTTTTTTTTATGTCTATTGTCATGCAAAGCTGACTAAATAGTTGAATCTAGCAAAGCTGGAAATATGAGACTGTAGCCCACTGAAGGAGGGGAGATGGGAGGAGTATCCTTGCCAGGAACTGAAACTTGCAAAACTGCTCCTCGTGAAAAGTCTTTTTTATCTCAGTAGTTTGTTGACACTTTTGCAAGTTTCTTTCAGAGAATGTGTAGTACATCAGTAGGAACAACATTTGTAAAACTCAGCGCATACCAGTCAATGACACATGAGCTGCAGACTCTCAAACTTGGCAGTTTTTTTCAGGTGTTCCATTCTAAGTGAATGGAAGTCTAGTCTGACAACAAATGGTAGGGCTATTTGTTCTCAGTCTGTGCATTATGGGACAGATTTAGCTTTCCAAAGGAATTACGATGTCTGCCCCCATGAGGGCAGAAGAGTAAAAACAAAATAAAATTAGGAATGAGTACTTATTTTGCTGCAGGCAGCTTTGGGAGGTGTAGCAAATCATGGCAAGATAAAAAAATATATGTTTTCTTCATCATTTGCCTGTAGTGGTCCTTTAAAATGAAAAGAAGCCATGAATTGCACATTCTCTACTGACAAAGTAATCCTCCCTGAAGTTGTGGGCCTGGTCAGCTGACTGAATCAGCCCTACTATAATCTGCCACTGACTGAATTTCCTTAGATGGTGTCTTGTGACTGGTTTTAGGATATTTCAACATCAGGAAGGTTTGTGTGAGCCTTTAGTGATGTATTGGAGAATTCCCGGAATTTTTTCTGTAATAGGCTCATTTCTTGGTTTCATATTACAAAGTGGGAATTTCAGTGTCTGGAAATATTTTTCTCTGGTTAACTCCAAAGTATGTAACAGAGGAGTGTGAGCCTAAGGACTGAACGATAGTGTTTTAAATCTTTTAAAATGGGACTTTCATCCACATTTTCTGATTACAAAGCAATTTAGTTGTGCTGTCTACAACCATTACTTTTTAAGAACTGCTCTTAAAGAACATTTCCAAGAAACAAAAAAGTATCACAGTCTAACCTTTGTCAAAAATTAGCATATAATGTACAAAACTGATTAACTCTGAAAACAACTGTCTTACAGCTGGGTGTTAATACATATGCATAGCTGCATTGAAAAGTTATGCATTTTTATTGTAACTGTTCTATAAGTGGAAGCTGTAAAAGCAACTTCTACTGTTATTTGTATTATTTGATACAAAAGAGCACAATCACTTTTTGTTATCTTGATTCATTTAGTATGAGAAAAGTTAGAAAAAGTAGATTTCTGTAAATGTTTTTGTTAATTTCTATGCATTTAGGTTTTCTCGCATGTAAATTTTATTAGGTCTGGACTAGTTAATATTATTAATATATCTTTTATGGGATGGAGAGTTCATTAAAGCCTGGAGAATAAATGCTCCTGGTGAAAATATATAACACACATCTTAAATACTGGGGGAGAAAGTTAAGTCACTGAGAGTCAACTCAGTGAAAAGGAGAACCCACTAAAAGAACTAATCTAAGGGGGCGGCAAAAGTCAACACATTCCGGCTAGGCTTATAAATGCCTTTGGGCAGATAGCCTAGTACCTACCTTTGAACCTATGAACTGAGTGCAATGTCCCCTTTGGTATGTATTAAACTAGGCACGTCCAACATCAATATTGATGTGACATTGGCTTTGATATATTTAGCTAAGGACAGTGTCTGGGGTCCAGTCCCCTGGAAAAATGTCTTGATTGTACTTCTTCAAATTGTATATTTCTGCAATTTGTTCTTTTCAATAAGTTACATTTTGAAATGGTCAAGAACTTTAAATATCAGGTAGATTAGATATGCTCTTGCTGGTTACATCTTGTAAGTCATACTTTAGTAAGTGAGTAAAAATTGGGCAAACATAATGCTAGCAGTAACCATAACAAATATTGTATAGCAACATATCTTATCACATGGCTTAACCACCAGGGTAGAAGCTGAGATAACTAACTTTCAGTGCATCTGTTTTTCTTATTTTAAATCTGGTAAAAGGCCTATTTTTTAAAAAGAAATCTATCTTTTTCAGCATGTTCGTGAGGTAATTGTTTGTATGGTACAGTAAATATATTGCCAGATCATTATTCTGCAGCTTCCCATTAAAGCCAATAGGAAAATTCCATAAGTAAGATGTCATATTATTTATCAGCATGAATTTTCACCTGTACTCCATGAATATAATAAAAGGATATGGATAGCCCACCCATGTATTATTACTATGTATTGTAAGCACCAATAATCAGCTGATATTAGCAACTAATTGCAATGCTTTCGCATCAATGTTTAGTCTTATGACTAGAAACTATAGATGCACAAATCTTCTGTGATGGTTTTCTCTTGCCATGTATGTGCATTTTTAACATTTCTGGCAGGAATCCAGATAGAATTATGTGCAGTGGTAACAGTACACACTGTCTAAAGCAGAATATAGAATTTTATCAATAGCAATTTTTGTGGGGGTGCAGAAACTTCAGCTATGCAGCAACTTAAAATACAGTACTGTCATTAGTTGTACCCGTTTTGGTGATCAATAGTGATCACCAGAAATGGCAATTTCTATAGTGAGGCAATCAGTGGAATAAAGCTCTAAGCTAAAACACATTACTATGAAAATGTGTTCATTTACTTCTTCCTTGCAAGAAAAGTGTTGTAGTTCTGTGGATTAGTAATAGTACCCCAGTGCCTACATTATTTATTTATTTTTTTATTTAATTTTTATGGCAATCAGTGTGACAATGGGGTGCCCTGTAACAGCAATCAGACATCAAATGTCGCTGCCACTAATCACTCTCAGATGGGGGTGGGAGGCATTTGGTGAATGAAAGAATAAGACAGTTAGATCAATAACATTTAAAGTGATTATTGCTATGGCTTAGGGGGAAGTATATAGTGTATGAGACCGACAACTTAAAATGCCGTGCTATGATAATTTTTGTTTCACTTTCATCACAACCTAACATCAGAGGGTTACACAGTCAGTAGCCATCTTTTGGGGTAAGATAGGGATGCAAAATGAGTGTGAAAATACAAGGCAGTTATGTGATCCAGATATCCTATGGGAAGTGTTGAAATTTATTACTGAGGCCACTATGTCTTTCACTTGCTTCACAATCACATATCTTTAACATGAAGATAATGTTGTTGTCATGTTTTGAAGGGGCAGGCAGTATATAAGAGCAAAGGGCAATTACATGATTCATACACAACAATCAGTTATATGGCTAGTTTGGGTTATGGCTTGTTGGAAGGCAATATATGAGTTTAAAAGCATTGACTTGAAATATAAAGCCATTATATTTTTATTTCTCATCAGTGAAGCACCAGAAGAATACATAATGTGAGCAGCATGTTTGGCAGAAATAATATAAGGAAGAAAAATGCAGTTACGCACAGTTTATACTGATGCATCTGTTTTCAATTTCTTTTCCGTATGCAGACCACAATAGTGTCAAGATTATTTCTGTACTTTGTTGTTACTAGACCAGTAGCAAAATACATATATAGTTCATCAGATATTTTCTTTTCTGTTGTAGCATGTCATAGCTACAACACCATGCTTGCAAGTAGCTGAATATGCAGGGTGAAATTCGGAGGTATGTAGCGCTGGAAGCTCTGAAGTTAGAACTTGCAATCTTCGTTCAGTTTATTTCATTGCTTATTACATTAGCACTTTACAAAACAAGCATTCAAATAATAATAAATAATAAACAAAAACTAAAATGCTGCTGTAGGATATGCAATATATTTGGAAGAAACAAAACTCTTCCAGAAGTTAGAATTACAGAGATTGCAACAAAAACAACATAAATTAAAGTGATGTTTTTAAGACATGTTAAACATTAATACCAAAACATCTGGAAGACTACACTTGGGCTTAAATTTAAAATTAATCAAACTAGATCTCTAATTAAAACAGCTTACCCCTTCCCCTCAATACCAAGCTAAATCATCTACATAGTGTAATAAACTTAATGATGAATGAAACATCATGCTAAATCCTAAATTATGACATTGAACAGAATACCACATAGAACGTTGACAGTCCCAGTGTCTTGAGATGAAACTCACCAAAAAAAATGGCAATTCAGCAGCTGAAAAGAGTGTATGAAAGCCAGTGGTACAAATGAAACAAATGCCTTCAAAAACCAGCGATATCCACAGCCAAACTCTCAGCAGTTAGATAAACTTTTAGAAAGCCAGTGGAACAGATGAAACAAATGAAACAAATGTCTTCAAAAACCAACAGTATCCTCAGCTAAACTGTAATTTTATTAAACGAAACACAGAATAATCCAACAGGTTAAGCGCTTGTTCTGAAGAAGCTTGCCATTTAGCAAGTGAAAGCGTTTAACCTGTTGGATTATTCTGTGTTTCGTTTAATAAAATTACAGTTTAGCTGAGGATACTGTTGGTTTTTGAAGACATTTGTTTCATCTGTTCCACTGGCTTTCTAAAGGTTTATCTAACTGCTGAGAGTTTGGCTGTGGATATCGCTGGTTTTTGAAGGCATTTGTTTCATTTGTTCCACTGGCTTTCGTACACACTATTCAGCTGCTGAATTGCCGTTTTTTTTTGGTGAGTTTCATCTCAAGACACTGGGACTGTCAACGTTCTATGTGGTATCCTGTTCAGTAGTTGTTTGGAATGTTGTTTGTGCTAAATTATGACATTGAAACATCCTTATTAACATCTTTACAATGAATTGTGCCAAAAATAGAATATATATAAGGTCCTGGACAGGTTAATATTCTCCATTCCCTGAAGACAATCCTACACCATTAAGGATGCAAAGAGTAAAAACCTTAAGATGCTACAACATTTCTATTAATCTCATGAGCCACAATGTGCTGATACATTACACTCCACAGTTCAACAGTCACAAAAGTGTTTTCCTTCTACACCAACCAGCCATATTGTTCCAACTGCCATGGTAGTCCAGGATAATAATAAAACCCCCAAAACTTTTAAACTGAGACCAGGCTAGACAAAATGACAGAGTAAACACCAAGTTCATAGTTAAGCAGCTTTCCATTCTTAAAAAAAAGGGCCAAAATATCTCTGAAAATTTCAAACATAAACCAAAACTGTAGCCTACACCATGGTCTGGTAGCCACCCACTATCATTGTTCCAAGAGAAACTACTAGGGGCAGTTTTTTAGGAAAATACCCTGTTGTTACTACAAGAAATTGTATAATGAAACATCAAAGGGGAACAAAGATATTTAGGAGCAGTCACAGGATACCCCACTGACAATAATGTTCTCCAGGAAGGGCTGACACAGAAAAAACAACATGTCAGAGCCATGAATTAAAACAAAATGCCAAGAAATGCACACTTGTATCCTTCAGGAAGTCATTCATCCCTGGTAACTATCATATTGACAACATGCCCCTAAGAGCTGATATCTAGGTCCAAGGAAGCATTTGTACCATTATACTTAGCATTCATCAGACCTGTAATTGAGGATAATGCCCAACAATTAGAAAATCCACAGAGGTTCCTCACTAAAAGAATACAAGGTGTATGTAACATGTGCTGTGCAGACCACCTCAAAGCCCTATCCCATATTCTGTCTACTACAGGCTATTGAGGAGAGATCTATGCTTGGCATACAAGGCATTGTCAGACCCCACACTGATAGACCTCCTGTACATCCGCAAAACAAACATCACCAGAATCAGCTGTTCTAAATACTTTAACCTTGCTTGTGATATAAATAGGGCCTGCTTGACAGACAGATATGAATCCCAGAGACTACCCCTTCTCTGGAACAGGCTCTGCATCTATGCATAGCAGAATTCTTCTCTAACCCAATTCAAGTGTAACTTGGACAACTGGATGGATTTCAGGAAATTCATCCCTAGGTTATCGCGTATGTCTCTAATGAACACAGGCAGCCTGGAAAAGGTTCATCCCCCAGACCTCTGCTTGTTAATTTTTCATCTTCCAAGACCCTGCTTACACTTAGCAAAGGTACCAGAACTTGTCAGAAATTTGGGATGCTTGGCTAGACTTTAATAGTCCCTAGTGATCATTAGCCTCATAGACACGTATGAACCTATGAAGATATTGCATTTCAAAGATAAAACACTGTGGCTTTAGTTCATATCCCTTTGCTGCCATAGCTTCATGTTTTGCATTATACTTCATTCTGATTGCAAGTGTTATGCTGAACTTTTACACATTATGCTGAGTGCAGTAATCATCTTAAATACATCTTTACAGAGATGTCATTACATCAGAAGAAAAATCTTATCTGTTTTTCTGGAAGACAGAAGGGTTTTTTGTCACTGAACTTATGAACCTCTCTCCTCTTGCTTAGACTTATGTTCAGTAAACTGTATTACAAGAATATTAAGTTGTGTAAGTGTCATTTCTTCTAGAAATACCAACTATGTATATTTTGAAACTGAGGGTCATGATATATTATTCTGAGAAGCTTACTATAATATTTCATAAAGTTACAAATAAAATTTATTTTACTGCCTGGCACAACCAGTATTGCTATATAGCAATCCAGTAGCAATTTGGATGCTCTGATTTTCCCATTCATGTCACAAAAATGTATATTTTATAGGTTCATAGATTCATAGGTAGGTACTAGGCTATCAGCCCAAGGGCCTACATAAGCCTAGCCAACAAGGTTCCCTGGCTTATGCCACCCAAGAAAGTTATTTTCCTGTACCACTGTTGAGCAGAGACACAGAAGTGATCCCCGGGGTGTATTTCCTATTTCCCATCCACTCATCAAGATTTTTCTTGAAGAGTGCTAATGAACAACTTTGCTTGACATAGATGGGTAGCCTGTTCCAGAGTATGGAAAATCTCTGAGACAAGAATCTATCCCTCCAGCATGTCCTGTTTATTGTGGTGACAAGGTTTAGGTCCCTAGAGTGTGTAGCTCAGAGGGATTGGGATTTCTTTAGGTGTAGCATGTCCAACAGCTCTGGGTTTGACATAGCTTTATATGTTAGGCAGAGATCACCTCGGAGTAGGCAAAATGCTACAGAGTAAAGCTGGAGTTTTTTGAGGCGGTCAGTGTAGGGCATTTATTTGAGGCCAGTAATCCTCTTTGTGAGGTACTTCTGTGGCCTTTCCAGCTGCTGCAGATGTCTTGTGAGGTACATTCCAAAAGGGGCATTGTACTCTACAATGGGTCTAATGAGTGTCGAGTAGAGGGGAACAGTGACCTCTTTTTTCCTGGATGAGAACCCTTTTATGATGAGGTGTGCCATGTTGAAGGACTTCCTGACTACTGTGGCGATGTGACTATCAAAGGAGAGACTACTGTCCACCTGGGTCCCAAGGTCTCTTATCACGCATTTGGTGTTAAGTAGATTGCTGCCTATGTGATAGTTCATGGGTACAGAGTTTTTACCAAAGGGGATGGCACTGCACTTTTTGGCATTGAGCTTGAGGCCATGGTTCTGACACTGGGCCTCTGTCTCAGCGAGGCCCTTCTGTAGGATGTCCACATCATTTGGGGACATGACTATGGTTCCTAGTTTGCAGTCATCTGTGAACTTCGTTAGCCAGAGGCCTTCTGTGTTAGCCTGTACTTCAGAGAAGCAGATACCAAACAGGAGAGGTCCCAGGACGGAATCCTGTGGTACTCTACTTGTCAATGCTTTGAGGTCAGATTTGGAGTCTGCAACTTTTACAGTGTGGGTTCTGTCAGTGAGCCAGTTGGCAACCCATCTTGTGGTGTAGGGATTTATACCTAGTTTAGTGAGTTTAGCTATAATTCCAGAATGGGGGATGGTGTCAAAAGCCTTGGTGAGGTGAGGATAGGCTGTGTAAACCACCATACCCTCATCTACTGCTTTGGTGACTGCCTCAAAGAAGTCGATCAGGTTCAGGAGGCATGATCTGCCTTTCACAAACCCGAACTGGGTGGCATCCAGAGTTTGGTGGTTACCAATGTCTTTGTTTATGAGTTCCATGGTGATACGTTCCATGGCCTTGCAGACCAGGCTCGTCAGGCTAATAGGTCGATAGTTCTGGGGATCAGTGGTGGCTTCCCCTTTGTGGAGTGGGATAACTGTTGCTGTCCAGTTTATCAAGCTGGCAAATTCAGTGTGCATTTATGTCATATTGTGGGTGTGTTTCTAGGAAATGACAGCTAACAATAATACTTTTTTTCTTGGAAAAGTGGGATTCTCTAGCATTTGTATATGTTACAACACAATAAACAATGTTACAACACAATAAACATACTTTACTTGCTTTGTCACACATGCACATATTTGACATTATGTTGTCTACTTTCCCCAAAAACTATTATGCTGTGGAATAGAAAAGGAAAGTTAGAGTCATGTCCTAAAGATTTCATACAAAATATCTTGAAATAATATATAGGTATTGTCATTTGATGTTAGGGCAGAATTCAGGCCATAATGGCCTTTTTAAATTGACAGAATGCATCTTTTACAAATCAGTCAGCTGAAAATAAATGTGCATCTTTCTGTTTTATTTATAGTGAAATAAAACAAAGCTATCAAAATGATGATTATACAATGTACATATGAATTCAGACATTAAAGGAGTACATATTTCTGCAAATACATGTTTCATGTTTTCTGTGGAGTCATAAAAATTATATTAAAATTAGATTTTTTCATTAAATTTAAAGCTGCAGATGACTCTTTGTTTTTTGAAGACAAGCGACTACTTCAAATGTATTTAACTATGAGATTATAAGATTCCCAGAAAATTTAATGAACAAATGCTCAACTGTTTTGGAGATATTGGCCTTTAACTGTACAGATCAAAAATACCTAAAAAGACAGTATTCTGATGACTCATTTTCTGAAAATGCTGAACAGTTTAGGCGCTAAACTTTGAACATTTCTTCCAAACTACATGACATTTTGTACCTTCCAAGGATGGAGTAATTTCTCCCCTGCCCACATATCCATGCATTTCATAGGCTGCTGATAACTATCAGGGATGGAAAAGAGTACTTACAAGAAGCACATATTCTTGTAGTGTAATGAGTTGTGAGGCAACTTCGATGCTATTATTAAATAATGCATGAAATAAGACAGCAAGATGGCACCAATGTAGCTGAATAGATCTTTGTACTGTTCAACATTCTTTTTCAGTTCTACATTTGTCAGATGTTATTTATCATGCAGATGTGCACAATGTAAGCTTGGGCAACACTGTCTCAAATGATTGAAGATAATTTGGATTTTGGGATAAAGTAAGATTGTTTTTGACTTCTAGTTCTACATGACTTGGCATTCAATTTTGGGAAGATGCAACTGTTTCATGATGCCCACAGTTAGTAAGGTTACAAATATGTTGAGTTTTCTTCTGTGACCTGACATACTTGTTCCATCTAAACATTGCTTGGTCCATTAAAATATATTTTTTTACATTATTATTTATAACATCTAAATAGATCAGCGGTGTGAATGCTTATCTATCTATAATTCGATTTAGTCTCTGGGTATGTCATTTACCTTACCACTATAGGCCATTCACAGGGGTTTAATTTCCTGTTTTCTGTTAAAACATCTCTGTTTCATAATGCATTTCACATATGGGGCATGCTGCCAGAATTACAAAAGTAGTTCCAATGTATGGTATGTGCAGTGAGAAATTTACCATTGATATGGCAAAAACTAACGCAGCTATAATATCCATACATAATCATATCCATATTTATTTCATTCACCTCCTTTATATTTTCAAATTATTTTTTTTACATTTTCCCACAATTTTGCAACTGTTATACAGAGTAAGAATACATGTTATGTAGTTTCTTCTTTACCACAATATATTCAAACTGTTTCACTGACTTTTATGTGACATATTTCCCTTAATTGGCAATTTCATAAGCACTAATCTACCTAACAAATCTTGAAATTCTATTTGATTATTATACAGTGCTTTTTGTACTTTTATAGCTTTTACTTTTTCATTCACTAGCTCAGCCCTAGGATTAACATAATAGCATTTTATCATGATATTTTATACCACACTTTCCTCTCATTTTCTATTCCATAATTTTTTATTTTACATAAAATCATTTTTTTTGATAAAATCTTATCACATCATTTAGGGTGGGATGTTTTCATAATGGTGAAGGTGTTTACCTTATGAGCACAAGGTGCAGGGTTTGATTCTCACATGGGGTAATTAGCTAGGCTTAAAATGGCCCACAAGGGCAGTTAGCCTAGTATGAACCCTATAAACCCTATAATTATACTTTTCCTCTTTTGAATGTTTTTAACATATCCCAATGCCACTTATATTTGTATTTCAGTAAATGTACTAACGTTTCATTTTATCATTTATTCAAAACAAAATATTTTACAAATTCAAAGAAGCAGCATAAATAATTTGGTTTATTAATCCTAAACCTTCATCTTCCTTGTCCATTTATGACACCTCCCTTCACAAGATTCAATCTTGAACCCATATAATTGAAAAATTACTTGTAGTATTTTTTTTTCATAGATTATAGACAACATTTAGATACTAGCGAATGTGCAATCATTCCCATTATAACTGAATTGATCAAGTAATCATTTTTATTAAGCAAAGCACGTGTGCTTTTCAAAAACAACAAATCTCCTTTATTTCATCTATATCTTATTCCATTGTTCCTAGCATACATTTTTACTCCCAAATTGTATTCCTAGCACAGAGTTTACTTTCATCAAGAAAGTTACTCCATCTATCTTTACTATATCATCCAGTCCCTATTTTTTCTTTATTTAAAGTTCTGCCTATTATATTTAAACATTGACATATATAACATATAATTTCTTTCATCCTGACTTTCATTGGCATTAGTAAATATGACTGAAATTTTCATTCCTACTTTACTAATTTAAGTAGTGCCTCTCATGTGAAATTTACATCTCTGACTGATACATACATAACTAATGCAGATCATATACCACTCACAGGACATTCGTGATGTATGTCATTCTTTATATCTATTTCTTTGCTTAAACTTCCATTCACAAAAATTCTTATTTTATTTTTATTATATGAAGAACAACACACATTCTTAATGTTCTTACTAATGTTATACTCTCCCATAATTATCCACAAATGTTTATGATATACCGTGTCAAAACTTTTATTTAAATCTCATATCATGATCTTGGACTCATCTGCCCTGTTTATAATATCATCCACAATTCTGCTTACTATGAATAATAATTACTGGCATATTTTCGCTTTAAACCATATATGTTATCTTCCATAATACATTTAATTTTACTTTCCATTCCCTTCTGAATTATTTTTATTTAAAATCTTTAATTTCTCTTGTCCAATATAATAGTGTCCAATTTTCAATTGTTTTCTTCCTTTCTCTATACAAATTTACTACTCCATAAATCTTTATACATGAAACCTTCATTTAACCACTCATTCATAACTTTTAAGAAGTATTTTTGCGTCAATCCATAACATTCTTCTAAAATCGGTATCCTATTCCATCTGATCCTGAAACTTACTCTAAAGTAACTTGTCTAAATATCATATCTAATTTACATAAGGAAATCTCATTTTCCAATTCATTATTTTCTTGTTCTGTCAATTTTAACATGCCTTTCTTTTTTTTTTTTTTGTATTTTCTTTCTATTTGGAAATATTTTCTTTGCATAATTTGTTACACTATTCATAATTTGTTCCTGAGAACTTCTTACCTCTCATCTATCATCTTTCATTGCTCTAATTATATTAATATTTTCTTTAACTATGCTACTCAAATAAGCTGATAGCTCTAAATTTTTTACTTTGTAAATAATCTTTGTTTAAATAATAATTCTTTAATTTTCTCTTGATTCTTTTCATAAATTCTCCATTCCATATCATATCCTCTATCAATCCTTCCCAAATCCTTTAAAGCATCTGCACTGATTTTTTTATAATGTATTTTTTTCACTTTTCTTAGTATATTTTTTCAAGCCTAGCCACCACTCAGACCAATTTTTATAACACACTTTAGTGGAAATATGATCTTTCTATAAATACATACATATTTTTTCCATTTCGTCCCATAATTTCTCATTTATTCTTTTTGTTCCCTTTCCCAGTCTGATATACTCCTTATATTTTATGCATTTCTATCCACATGGCTGACTGATTTGAAAAGCCTGTTACAACATTTTCTACCTTAGTTATATTTAAATCAAGTAGTGTAATAAAATAATCTATTTCCATCATTTACATACCTCAACTAAATATCCACAAATTATTTCAAATTTTTAAATTACCACTTTTTACATATTCAGAAATGTTAATATCATTTCCTCTTTTCTTCTTTTTTTTTGTCATATCAGAATTTAAATCTCCCATTAACATTATATTTATATTAGTTACTATATAATCGAAAATTTAATTAAATAAATTGTCCTTTTCTTTACTTGCTACATGGGCATACAATGCTACAATACTATATACCTGATTATGCCATCATAAATCTATAATAGTTAATCTTTTCATCATTGCCAATGTTATGTCCAATATTTTCAATGCCTTTCTAGAAAGTACAACTATGCCTAAACATAGCTCCTTTCTTAGGTTTCATATTGTATTATTCCCCCAAAGTTTCTTTGTTTGATTTCTCTCTTCTTCTTTCAAAAATTTTACATCTTCTAATGGTATTCCATTGATATCACACTTAATACATCAGTTTAGGATTCCTATTCTTCTACTTATATTTTAGATACTATTTATATTTACTGAAATCACTCTAAAGTTGTCATTATGTGAATGTTGCAGCTTACCAGAAATTGTGTACATTTGAAGTATATGTCTCATTTACATTATCCATTCCTTACTTTTTCTCTTTTACATGTATCCTTTTAAACTTTGTCTTTCTGCTTCTTACCCTTTTGTCAATTTAACTATTTTTCCTTTCACTATTTCCAATGTATATCTTCTTCATCACTTATGTTCAAAATCTTCTTCTATATTATCTTCCATTTCATTTTTCTCTTTATCTTTGTCTTTATTTTCACCCTGTTATTACTTCCCTGCTTTCTCTTTATCTATTATTAGGCTTGTTTCTTCTCTTTGTATACCATTCTCACTTTTGTTTTCTTCTTTTTCATCCTTTTTCACTACATTGCAATCCACCTATAAATGTCCAATTTTGTTACATATATAACATTTAAATTTACATTTTTTGCATCATGACCTGTTTCCCCACAAATATGACATTTTCTCTTAACACCATTACTATCAAATGATCTTTTCCACAGGAAAAAAAAACATATTTTTGGTTGTCCCCAATATTTTACAGCACCTCTCTTACCCTCTACATTTATCAAACTATGGATATGAATATTTTTTTCATTTTTGATTTTCAGTACAATGTGACAGTCCCATTACCAGTCCATAATCCTCTGTCATCATAATCTTTGCTAATGCCCATAACTTCTTAATAAAGTTTGATTAAATCTCTCTTTATGGTATCTTTTTCAAACTTCTGTTCAAAATTGAACGTGCATTTTTGTTTCTCTGCGAAATGCTTTAAACATATAAGAATTCCATGGATTACAGTTCTTTTTTTTTCTCATGCTGTCCCAAAAAATTTCCAAAACAGAACCCATATCAAAACTAATCTCAAAAATGCCTCTTTATGAATAAGAATAAAAAGCTCTTGAGCCTTCCCTGTCAATGGGACCATTAAATTATCCCAAATGTTATACCGGTCCATTCTTTTTCTTCTTTGTTCTGAATCCTCACCATTAATTTCCTTTGATTGTTGGCATTTCCTTTAATCTGTTTATCTCTCATCACATTCCCTGCAGTTTCATTAACATTCTTGGAATATGATTTCTTTGTCTAGCAATCTTCTTTCAAAATAGCTTCCAATGCCTCAAACTGAATGTTGTCTATAATTTCAACCTATGAAATATCTTTTCCACTTTCTGGCTTGCTCTTTTTTAATTTTTATTGCAGTTTAGATCAGTATGAAATTACAGTATACATTTCACAATACATAACAAGCAACTACAACACAAATACAACTATATTCAGGATCCATAACAAAATTTTACACTGAAGAAAACCATTAATATTTTTCCAATAAATCACTAAGTTTTAGCCAAGATAAATGTTTTTGTATGATATTTGATGTTCTGTTATACACAGTTTGTAATTCCTTATTGTATACATTTTTGCTAAGCAAATAAATTAATTAAAAGAGAGGATATTTTTACTTTTCCATTCATTGTGATGTCTTTCCTAGCAATGTCCAGAATAGACCAAAAGAGAGGCACTTGTGTTTTTGTATGTAATCTGGGAACTGGAGCATTAAACAAAATCAAGGAATTTGTAACAGTGCGATTGACTGACCACATTGCTTTGGTAAAATTTCTGAATTCAATCCAGAATGGAACAACCATTTTACACTATATAACCATGTGAAGCCAATTTGCTTCTAAAACTTCATTATACCTTGATTTTATTTATTTATTTTTTTTGTAAATCAAGGCAATTTTATGTGGTTAAAAACCTATATAAAAACTTCCAAGTAATAATTCTCCAATACAGTGACAAAGTGGTATTGCTTATAGACTTCAAAGCTAATTTTTATTAATTTCTGAAAAAAAGTTTCAATGTTAAGTTTTGTAGAATAATCCCATTAAGATGAATCAAAGGCAATAAATTCAGCTCCTAAGATCCTATAAATTGTTGATAGATGGGACTTATTTTTTATTACATCACTATTAATCTTAAATAAAATTTCTAAAATTGTTGGTATGGGTTTTGCATTCATATTTAATGATATTTGTATTTTATTATTAATACATTTCCTAAAAAATCTGTATACTTAACCAACTATTCTCTTTATATTACATCTAGTCAGTAGGTGATCAGCAGTATGTATTTTATTCCAATTAAATAATTGATACCAACATTTTAAAACTTTCTCCCCAAGATCAAGTATTTTACTTGGATTAAATTATTCCAAACAGTCATTAGTGTTAGCTATAGGGAACATCAGAATTAATGTATCTTTGACCAGATAATTACATGCCATCACTTTCCTGAGCATAGTTAAAATGTAATTAACACAAGGAGTAGAAACAAAAAAAAAAAATTAGTATTTATACAAAAATCTTTTATGACCCAATAAATTTTACTAATGTCTAATTGAAAATCTGTATTTATGTCAGGTGCACTATTTAAGATTAAAATTGTTTCATGTAATAGTTTCCAGTTTGAAGTATAGGAAGAGTTTAGGTATAGGCACTAACTCACTATATTTATTATGGCAGATTTAGCATGCAATTCAATATTAGGAAACCCAATATATGCAAATCAAAAGCTATTCTTGATGTTTGTGGATACCACAAAAACTAAGGCAATATAGAATTTAGCTGAAGTAAAATCAATAACTGTACATGGATTCATAGGTTCATAGGACAATAATTAATAGGGTCTATATTAGATTATCGAAAGTTTTATTCAGCGAATGCTCACATGAGCGAAAACACTGGAAATTGCAAGGGTATTTGTGGGGTGTGGTACAGTAAGGAGTGGGATATTTGCCCTTTCCTCACTGTAGTGCAATCTCAGAGTTGGAATATATAGTTAGCGGCGGGTGTGGGGGTGCAGCCCCCCACAATAAAAAGTTCAATTTTTAGCATTTTCGCTCATGTGAGTGTTCGCTGAATACAACTTTTGATAATCTAATATATACCCCAATAATAGACTATTGGCCCAGAGTTCCTTATAAGTCTAGCCAAAAATTTCACCCATCTTCCCACAAAGTCAGCACTTGTTTCCCCTGTACAGCAGGGACACAGGTGGGATCCCAGGGTTGTATTTTCTGTTTCCCATCCAGTCATGCAGGTTCCTCTTAAAGAGGGCTAGTGAGGTACTCTACTTGACATAGAAAGGGAGTCTATTCCACTGATGGGGGAGTCTTTGAGACACAAATCTATCCTGCCAAGAAGTTTTATTAATGTCACAGACTAGGTTGAGGCCTTGTGTGCAGGTTGCACAAGTGAAGTTTGACTTATGGATATGCAGCAACTCCATCAAGGCTGGGTCTGAGATGGCCTTGTATGACAGACACAGGTCACTTCTGAGCAGTCTGTAAGAGACTGAGTAGAGGGACAGGGATTTTAGCCTATCTGTAAAGGATAGGTGTTTGAGACCCTGGATTCTCCTGGTCAGGAACCTGCTTGGTCTTTCCAGCTGCTGCATGTGCTTGGCAAGGTACATGGTGAAGGGGGCATTGTACTCGATAAATGTTCTGATAAGAGAGGAGTACAGGGATGATATGACCTCCTTGTTCCTGGATGAAATACCCTTATTTATGAGGCAGGCCATATAGAAAGCCTTCCATACAATGGAGGCAATGTGGTGGTCGAAAGTTAGCTTGCTATCAACCTGAGTTCCCAAGTACTGATTGCATGCTTAGTATTGTTATTAATATGATAATGATGCATTTCTTGGCATTCAGTCTGAGGCCATGCTTCTGGCACCAGTTATCTGTTTGGGTAAGGTCCTCTTGGAGGATGTTCACATCACTAGGGGAATTTAAGACAGCACCCAGCTTGCAGTCATCTGCAAACTTGGTCAGCCAGAGACCACTGGTTTTGGCTAGCACCTGAGAAAATTATATCCCAAACGGTAGAGGCCCCAAGGCTGATCCTTGGGGGATGCCACTCATAACAGGTCTACTACTAGAGGTGGCTTCTCCTATTTTGACTGAGTGGGTTGAATCAGTGAACCAGTTAGCTACCCATTTGGTAACATACAGGTTAATGTCTAGATGGGATAGTTTATCTGTTATGCCCGAGTGAGGAATAGTGTTGAAGGCTTTGGTAGGTCAAGGTAGACACTGTGCAGTTTTCCCCTTAGCCATGGCTTTGGAGACTGTTTTGAAGAAGTTGACCAAGTTTAACAGGCATGATCTCCCTTTGTCAAAACCAAACTGTGTGGGGTCAAACATTTTGAGGTTGCCAATGTCCTTGTTTATAAGCTCCATGATAATGCATTCTATAGCCTTGCAGATTAGGCTAGTTAGGCTGATGGGCCTATAATTTCCTGGTTTACTAGACACTCCACCTTTGCGTAGATGGATGACAGTGGCTGTCCTCCATTTGGCTGGGACAAAGACAATGCTCAGGCTTTGGTTGAACAGGGTGCCTAATGGTGCTGAGAGCTAATGCCTAAGTTCATGTAGGATACAGCCAAGGATATTGTCAGGTAACATGGAGGCTGTACTTTTTGCCTTTGAGAGAGCATTAAAGACCCCCTCCCTGGTGATGAGGGGAGGGGGCAAGTGCTGGGATGTCCTGGTTTACTGATAGGGGACAGGGGTGAAGTTTTCACTGAACCTGTCTGCCAGCAGGTTGGCTATATCTATGGCATTTGTGTGTAGTGTTCCCAGCAGTTCAGATCAACTTTGGGTGTTAACTTTGAGATTGCAGATGTATGTACATAAGGCCTTGTGATTGTCCTTACTGGATGTGTCCAATTTGAACTCAAAGTTAGCCTTTGAGGATTTCACCAGTGACCTTATTTGCTTGTTCAGACAAAGGTGAGATTGCTTCCAACTTGGCACCTGCTCCTTCTTGGTCCTGAAGAGCAATTTTCTCCTTTTATTATAGAGTTTGTTTATTGCTGCTATCCACCAGACTGGTTTACTCTTCCTTGAGGAAGATTATTTGGTCCTGTTTGGTATTGCTGAGTCCATGCAGCTATGTAGGTGCTTGTATAGTTTTTTTGGTGTAGACTTCAACATTAGTGCTAGCTCCAACTGAAGGGGCAGTGACTGTGAAGCTACTTATACCTGCTCTCAGGAGATTGTAGTCAGGTTTGGAAAAATCTTTTTGTTTGACCCTGACAAGGGTGCATCAGGGGAGATGGTGACTTCAAAAGTGATTGCTTTATGGTCAGATCTTACCAAGAAGGATTACACTGTAGGGGTGCTACTACAATGGCTACTCATGTTGGTTAGTACCAGTCCAGGATATTTTCACCTCTCATGGGGGTGTCAGTCATCTGATCTAATGCATTGGCATTGACAAAGTCGAAGAATCTCTGGGAGTTTGTGTTTGGGCTATATATAGGTCTTCAATTCTATGGTTGGGTAGGTATAGTCACCCAGGGTCAGGGTAGAAGTCCAGATAGGTGGAGTGGGCATCTTGAGTCATGGTTGGGGGTCTGTAGTTAGCTATGATTTGAATAGCTGTTTTGTCAACAGTTAACTGCTCTTGGAGTGTCTCCTGTGCATCATACTATTTGACCAGCCTGGAGGTGTGTATGTCTTTGATAAATATTGAAATATTGAAAATACATGAAATAAAATGTTCAGTATAATTATCAGTTTTATCAGAGAGAGGTTATCTTCCATTGTAAAAAAACATTTTATTACAATTATTAGTTAAATATTGTATTAATTAGAATTTTATAATTTGCTGTTACTAAATCTTTTCAACTACATTTTATAGTAATTCCCAAATATTTAAGTTGCTTAGTCTCCCAATTAAATTCCTTATAATTTTTTTAAAAAAGTTTTTTTATCAACAATGTTTCTGTTTCATTATTTTATTACGATTAAAATTTAGACATGATTTTTTTAACTATTTTATTGAATTAAGAATATGTTCCAATAAAGATTCAATGTTACCACTTGTTAATATAATATCATCCAAAAATTATTGAATTTTAGAACCATACTTATCTTTTATGGAAACCCCTAATTAAAATAGCAAAGGGTTCTATTGATAAAGCAAACAATATATCCTTGCTTTGTTTCTTGTAGTATTTTAAAGGAACTAGACAGAAATGATCCAATTTTAACAAAAGATTGATAAAGCAAACAATAAATGTAACAAGGGGTGTCCTTGCTTTGTTCCTTTTAGTATTTTGAAGGAACTAGACAAAAATGATCCAATTTTAACAAAAGATAAAGTATTATTGTATATCTTCATTATTAACTCTATAAAATCTAAAGAGAAATTATGTTCTTTGAGCACTTCACAGTTCATAGAATTGAAGGCTTTATCTAAATCAAAGCTTATGACTGAAAGTTCTTTTTTATTCTTATTAGCAACAACTATGAAATATAAAATTCTAATGCTGTTATCTTGCACTTTTCTGTTTAAAATAAAAACAGTTTTGGTAATCATCAATTACAGTTTGGTCATCTTCAATTAGATTTGACATCATATGATTTAATATTTTTGCTAATATAGACATAAATTATAGTCAATATTTAAAAGACAAATGGGTGATAAGATGAGCATAATTTTGGATCCTTGCCTTGTTTTAAGATAGGAGATATCAATGAAAATTTCCAAGTGGGAGGTATATTTGATGTATTTCAAACCTCTTCACATGCTTTTAAAAGGATATTTAGAGTATTATCCAAATTATTTTATATATCTCAGGAATTATGCCATCTAGACCAGGGGCCTTGTTATTTTTAAATGTTTAATTTGCTCTTTCCATTCCCTAAAGGAAATTGGTTTATCTAATCTTACTTTTTGCTCATGAGTTAATGTATGCTTCATGTTTTCCCTCAGAAAACTATCAGTTAATTCACCATTATCTAGAGGTGACTTACTATTATTAATTAATTCATAATGTTTCCTAAAAGTCTTTAATATATCTTTTATATATGTTGTTTTCAAAGGTTATTAACTTTAAATGTAATCTCTCTAATATGATTAATATTATTTAATCTTTTTGATCTAATGGCTAATCTATGTAAACTTTTAGGATTATTTAGGATTAATAGAATATGATGGTAATTTAAGTTTTTCCATGTTTTTTGAGACTTTATGATTTAATATTTCTACGTATTTCTGATTTAAACTTTCAATTCAGAATTTATACTCTTATCATTAGGTTTTATGTTTAGCTTAAATTTATCAATTTTTGATTGTAAAACAATTAATTCTTAGTCTCATTCCTTTTTTTTCGCAAAATGCCAGCTCTTTACTCTACCATAAAAATATGCTTTTAATGTATCTCATACCATAATATAAGTAACTTTGCCATTATTATTATATTCCAAAAACAAATTTAATTCCTTTTAAAAACATTCCTTAAACCCTTTAATTCTCACAACTTAAGCTGGAATTATTTGCCAAAAAAAGTCTTTAGATTTTATATTAAAATTAAAAGCAATAGCATTGTGATCAGACAGAGGGTACACAATTATCAATACTTAAATTTTGGAATATAATCCATTAGATGCAAAACTTTATCTATATTTGTTTGAGTGCCAAATCTACTAAATGAATGTTGTTGTTGTGTCTTTCGGCTTATTCCGGTTAGGGGTCGCCACAGCAGAACTCCGGTCTGCTAATGTTTGGTAGTAGATTTTTACATGCCGAGTTACCAGCCCTGACGTAGAACCTTTAATGAAGGCACGCCCATTCATGCATGCCTCCACACAGAAGACACTCTAGCTGAGAATCGAATGCAACAACGTCTTGCTGTGAGGTGACAACGCTACCGCAGCACCACTACCGAGGCAAATCTACTAAATGAATAATGTGTGAAATTAAGGGAATTTGCTAATTTTAAATCATATACTATATCTTTTAGATTCATTGTGTTTATGAAATAATTTAATTATTTGGCAGTGGCAGATAATCTGTTTTTTTTTATCTTTGGTAGTATCTCTTTCTCATAGTATGCAATTATAATCACCAGCCAATAAAATTTCTCCTTTCGCATACAAGGTTATAATATCTATTTTTTGTTACTTTAGAGCCCATTCCAGGAATCCAGTAAACATTCGCAAATGTATAATACCTTTTTTTCTTATCTCTAGTACTACAAGCCCTATCATACCATTTTTATCAGAGTAGGTATCAACTACTCTAGGCATATTCAATGACTTCTTCAAAAATATGAGTGCCTCTCCATTTTGAACTATAGTGTGAGTCCCAAAAAATTGAATAGTCTGAATAACAACCTATCTAAATATCTTTTCAATAAATGTGTTTCTTGTAGAAAGATTGTATGAGCTTTATTTATATTAAGATATTTAATTAAGCTACCTCTCTTCATGGGATTATTAAGACCATTGACATTTAAAGAAATACATTTACATACTGGCATCTTTAAAGTAAAACAGTTCTAAAAATGTTAAATTATGGTATTAATTTTAACAGTTTTTGTTATGGACAGAGTCATATAACTATTAATAAATTAATTATAAAAATATTTACACACCCTACCATGGAATAAAATATTCCTGGTTCGATTATGTAAATCATCATATTAATCTCCCTGTTATTACCCAATCACTTTCTATTGATATTACCTCTAAATTTAAATTATTTATCAATATATATTAGAATATAAAGCTTTCTCCTAATATCAAACTATTTTCTAAGATCAAACGTCAGTTTAATATTTAAATTCAGGCACAATCATAATCAAATTTCTAATAATAAAGTAAAACAAAATAAACTCCTCCATAGAATTGCAATTTTACAGATTGATATTATCAATTCATTATACATGTATATTATTTTATCATTTCACAGTAGAACTATCTTAAATTGCTTGTTTATAGTACATATTTTATCTCTTGACTATTCTTAATTTTAGTGTTAATGTAAAGTCTGAATATTGAAGAATATTACTACTATAAATTTACTAGATGCAAATATTTTCTGCTTAAATTCTGCTATTCAAATGCTTACTGAATGATAAGTCTCTTTTGCCCTTATAAATATCTGTAGGATCATAGGTTGTTACTAGTCTATTGGTCCTGAGGCCTTTATAAGCCTAGTCAAGAGTTTATCCATTGTTTAGACAAGTCAGAACCTGATGCCCTGTCCAGCAGGGACATGGGTGGAATCCCAGGGGGGGGGGGTCTGTTACCCATCCAGTTATGCAGGTTGCACTTAAAAAGGGGTAAAGAGATACTCTGCTTGGCATAGAGAGGGAGTCTATTACACAGATGGGGGAGTCTCTGGGACACAAATCTGTCCCAACAACAAGTTCTGTTGATGTGATAGACCAAGTTGAGGCTGCATGTGTGGGTTACTTGAGTGGAGGTTGACTTGTGGACATCACATCAATCAAAGCGGGGTCTGAGATTGCCTTGTATGTCAGACAGAGGTCATCTCTGAAGAGTCTGTATGAAACTAAGTAGACAGTTAGGACTTTTAGCCTATCTGTGTATGGTAGATGTTTGAGGCCCTGGATTCTCCTGGTGAGGAACCTCTGTGGTCTCTCCAGCTGCTGCATGTGCTTTGCAAGGTACATGCCAAAAAGGGTGTTGTACTCAATAATGGGCCTTATAAGGGAAGAATACAGGGATGTTATGACCTCCTTGTCCCTAGATGAAATATCCTTACTTATGAGGTGGGCCATTTAGAAGGCTTCCGTACAACGGAAGCAACATGGTGGTCAAAAGTCAGGTTGCTTCAACATGAGTGCCCAAATCCCTCACGACTGACTGTTTGCTTAGGACATTGTTATTAATGTGATAATTTGTGGGGGCATCACTATCCCCAAAGGGGATGATGATGATGATGATGCATTTTTTGGTGTTCAGCTTGAGGCCATGTTTCTGGCACCAGTCATTTGTCTGGGTGAAACCCTCTTGGAGGATGTCCACATCACTAGAGGAATTAATGACAGCACAGAGCTTGCAGTCATCTGCAAACTTGGTCAGCCATAGCCCATTGGTTTTGGCCTGCACCCAGAAAAGTAAATCCAAAATAACAGAGGCCCCAAGACCAAACTTTGGGGTACTCCACTTGTTATGGGTCTACTGCTTCAGGTGGCTTCCCCTATTTTGACTAGGTGGGTTCTGTCAGTGAGCCAGTTTGCTACCCATCTGATAACATATGGATTGATGCCTAGTTGAGAAAGTTTATCTATTATGCCTGAGTGGGGAATAGTGTTGAAGGTTTTGGCCAGGTCAAGGTAGGTGGTGTGCACCATCTTCCCCTCGTCCATGGCTTTGGTGACTGTCTCAAAGAAGATGACCAAATTTCACAGACATAACCTCCATTTGATGAAGCCAAACAGTGTGGGATTCAGTGTTTGGAGGTTGACAATGTCCTTGTTAATGAGGTCCATAATAATCCATTCCACGGCCTTTGCAGATCAGGGTAGGTAGGCTGATGGGTCTATAATTTCCTGGATCAGTGGATGTTCCACCTTTGTGCAAAGGGATGACAGTAGCTGTCCTCCACTCAGCTGGGACAAAGCCAGTAATCAGGCTTTGGCTGAATACGACACCTAATGGTGCTGCAAGTTCCTGCCTGAGTTCACATAGGATGCAGCCTCGGATGTTATCAGGTCCCATGGAGGCTGTATTTCTTGCATTTGAGAGAGCAGTGATGACCTGTTCCCTAGATATAAGTGGAAGGGGGTAGGTACTTGGGATGTCCTGATTTATTGATGGGGGACAGAAGGGTGAAGCTTTTGCTGAATCAGTCACCCAACAAGTTTGCTATATTTATGACATTTGTATATGTGGTGTCCTTGACCACCAGTTCTGAACATATATGGGTGCTTCCTTTGAGGTTGCGGACATATATCAGAAAGTTCTTATAATTGTCTCTGGTAGATGTGTCCAATTTGGACTCAAAGTATTTCACTAGTGCTCTTATTTGCTTGTTCAGGCTAAGGAGACATTGCTTCCAATTGGGCACCTGCTCCTTCTTGGTCTTGGACAGGAATTTTTCCCTTTTGTTATAGAGTTTATTTATTGCAGATTTCAACCAGATGGGTTTACCCTTCATTGCGGAGGATGATTCAGTCCTGTCAGTTATTCCTGATTCCATGCATCTATATAAATGCTCATAGAGTGCTTTGGTGTAGTTTTGGATATTGGTGCCAGTTCCTACAGAGGGGCTGTACAGAGCTGTGAAGCTGTTTATACCATCCCTCAGGAGACTATAATCAGCTTTGGAGAAGTATTTATGTCTGACCCTAGTTAGATGGGGGTTGGGGGAGGTGGTGACTTTGAAAGTGACCACAGGGAGGATGATACTGTAGGGATGCAGCAGTGGCTACTTATGTTGGAAGCCCAAGATATTATCACCTCTTGTGGGGGTATCGACTAGCTCTTCCAAGGGATTTGCACTGACAAAATTGAGGAATCTCTGGACATTTGTGTTCTGGTATGAGTAGTTCTTCCAATCTATGCCTCAGTAGTTAAAGTCACCTAGGATCAAGGTAAAGGGTTGAATCTTGATAGTTTTGAACAGGTCCTGATAGGCGGCATGTGCATTTTGACTCAGATTTTGGGGCTGGTAGCTAGCTATGATTTGAATAGGGGTCTTGTCAATGGTTAACTGCACCTGGAGTGTCTCCTGTACATCATACTGTTTGACCAGCCTGGAGGTGTGTATGTCTTTAATATATATTGAAACTCCACCTCCTTTGGCTTTACTGCCCACAGTTTGGGTCTGAATGTATGATAGGATGAGTAACCAGGTAAGGCTGGGGTGCTCTCCACAGCTTTGAACCAGGCTTCTGTGACTGCACAGATGTCACAATTTTCCAGGGTTAAGAACACTTGCAATGAGTGCAGTTTCATGTTTAGACTCCTAGCGTTTAGCAGCATGACCTTTAATTTGCATTTTGTTGAAATTTTTATGCTGGTAGTTTTAACCCGATCACTTTTCCTAAAAAAAGGCACTATGGGGGAGGCAACAGCTTTTTCCAGAAGCCTGAAGACCAGGTGAGACAGATGCAGGCCATCTCTGGTAAAGCATCATGGTCTGTCAATATCTTCCAAGGCTGTCAGGTATGGGATCCCCCTGGAATGACACCAGAAACTAAGCCAATTGTTCTGTTTGTACTGAGGCATCAATCTCAGTGATGGTCAAATTCTACTTAAGGCTAGGGACATACCTGCCTGGGACACATAATCAGTGAGATCAATCATGTCTCACTTCATATAGTCCAGGAAGGTACGTCTCAAGTCATTCACCCCAACATGGACTACAAAAGAGTCATAACAGTACCTGTTGTTGAGAGACTTGAGTGTGTATGTGATATGGCAGATTATGGCCCCTGACAGACAACTAACCATGACTTTCTCCTTATCCAGCCTGGTGGTGTATGCAAATTTACCTTAAAGATACCTTATTTATGACATTCTGCAGCAATGGTTCAACTCTTATTAGCCTTTAAATTCAACTGTGTTCAATATAAGATTGCAGCAAATCATGGGATAATTGATATATTGAACAACAATATTCCAGTATTTTCCTACAGTAATCTGTAGGTGTGAAGTCCATCTTATCCCATCTGAGACAAATCTTAACTTTATTTCATGTTTCTTATCTTTTTCTTCATTTTGGATTGAGGTTTTTGCAGGCTAACAACTATTACAAATGTGTTACTCTTTCTTGACTCTAGACTAATCAAATGTATTTTTACATATTACTAGTGTCTTGTTAAATACATTTTTTAAAACCTTAAATAGAAAAAGAAAAACAATGATAGGACACCACATAGTTCTCCTTCACTGATGTATCTCAACATTAGGACTCAATTAAGTTCCTATATTTAACATGAAATTTTCCAGTAACAGATTTAATTCAGGATTTATCTCTGACAATTGCAACAGTTTCAGCATAAGTACATCATAATTTCAAGAATTACTAATGATACTATGTCTGGTGTAGCTAGGTGTAATTAACAGATACAGGCAAATATTAACTGGGGAATATGTTATTTCTAAAATTCCATTAGTGACCATTGCTTTACTGTGTAAACTGTAGTACTGAACAAGAATAAAAAAAAACAGCAAATAATATTTAGGAAAAAAAAAACACGTCAGCCTTGCAAAATACATCAATTTCTTCTCACATTTGCATACCAAAGTCTACATTATGAAGACAGTTCTACATCAAGTATGTACAACTGACAAAATTAATATTTTAGAGAATGGAAATGAGGTCTTCTAAATAAATAATTGTTTCACTGAGATATTATCAAATCTATGATGTTGGTATATTTGTAAGTTTGCATTTTGATATAATAATATGTCTACCTTTAATTCCTTGTACTATTGCATGTAAAGCATTCTTTCTTGTCCCCTTTTCCAGTACATCTACTGGTAGCAACAAAGTCTATAAGACCACTGTAGGTTGTGCATTGTATTATTTAGTAGCAGTGAAAATTAATGTATATAAATATACCGTATTTTTGCTATAATATTAATTAAAATGTCCCTTTGAAAATTGCACAGCATCTTCTGATATATTGTAATATCTGATCATTAGTAAAATGCACAGCAAGATATAATATAATCAGAGACTGCACTGCTAAAGTAAATATGTTATGTCTATGGATCCCATTATCTTGTCTGTTCCATATAGCAAATATTTATCCAAAGGTTTTATTATGAACAATCAGTTCAATATTTTGTTTATATAATTATCTATTCTACCATTGTAGAATCTCTCCAGTTACAGCAAAGTGTTAACAGTTTTAACTGTAGCTTTAGTTCTTCCAGTAACAATTCATGTCCACGTGTTGACCTCATTGCTACGTATTATGCCTTTGCCCTATATACATGTAATCTCAGAACATTAATAAATACATCACTTGTTCTGCATTGCATATACTTGCACATGTTGCCTAACCAAGCTATAATGCAAACACACATATCATTCCTGCATATGGGAAAGCACAACAGTTAATATTGATTTTCCTATTTGAAATTATGACTTCTGGCTGTTCAAGGTATCTTAATTGCATTATTAATACTCGAAAGCTACTTATTAAAAAGAAATGCTGATAATAAGCAGTACTCTCTCATTCTAACTTAACCTAAAAGATTGTTTTTTCTGCATTTCCACTCAGCAATAAAAAAATTATATTTTAACATTTTATTTTACATAAAGAGAAGTGTCCAAGCTTCAACTTACACAGATTGTTTTTCACATTCTTTAGCTTCATGACTTCATTATTCTTCTTCTCTGCATTCCATTTTATGCATTTACTGAATGTTCAAAGTTCAGACTAGACTTCCTGTTGCTTCAGTGCACTTGCAGTGTCTCCATGATCATCTGCACTGTGGAATATAGCTTGCAACTTTTGTCATTTTAAAAAAGTGTATGACAATGCATTCAAGTGGGAAGTATAGTTTATGAAAATTGTTTAAAGCAGTAAAAAGCAACTGCTTCTTGTGAGCTATATTTTTAAAAAGAAACACATTTAATGGATTTACATGTAAGATGTTGGAAATTACAAGTAAAACATTCATTTAAAAGGTCTATTCATCTGTATTTAACACAGGCCTTTCTCCTATCATCATATTTAATTGATTCCCCATTAGCTAATAACTTATTTAAATAGAATTAGTGTAAAAGTGAAATAAAAAAAACAAAAGAAAGAAATAAAGAGAAATAAATACAACACTACTATGCAGTCCTATAGTGTCTATTATAACTATATAGAAAACATATATCTAAACTTCGGGTCTATGTTTAGCTACCAAAAAGAAATAGCATTGAATAGCTAAATATTGAACAAAGAAAGTCTAAGACATAAGCTACCAAACACAGCTTTTTATAAAAAAAATGCATTGAATAAATATACAGAACAGACCAGCTCTGGCCACAAATACTGAGGAGTCCCAGATAAATTCAAACAAATACACTTTAATCGAACTGAGTGCTTTCATGTAATGTAACGTAGACTTCATCAGAGTTAATGCACCAGGTGAAATGAGCTTAATATATACCATCCAACTAATTAATCACATGACAACACATCATAAAGATACTAAATCATTTAAAAACATATTTTAAACAACCCCCCAAGAACACCAACTATTAAAATAAAGAATACATATACAAAAATACCTATTAACTTTTATATATATATATATATATATATATATATATATATATACTTTAAAATCCACTATACATTAAAGTAAGTAAGATTTTAATTTTAAAATACTGGAATAGACACTTGGCCAACAACCAGGAAGTACAGCGATGCATAAGGTAAGCTAAGGACGTACCATGATGCATAAGGTAATCAAAGGAAGCCTTTGTTTAATTTTTAAATCTGCCCTTTTCCCCACAGCAGTCCAATCTCAGAGTTGGTATATATATATATATATATATATATATATATATATATATATATATATATATATATATATAGTTAGCAGGGTGTGTGGGTTGATGAAGCCCCCCACCTTGGTTGATTATGTTTGCAATGTTGGCCAAATATGGCCATTCAGTTTTTTTTTTTTTTTCAGAAAAAGCTGTGTTTGGTATCTTATATTTTAGATGTTTTTCATTTGATATTTATCTGTTTGATGCTATTTTCTTTCAGTAGCCTGACGCCTAACATAGACTCCTAAATTTCTACCTTACAATGTATGTAAAATCTAATTTTAGTTTAAATACCTTCCTATTAACCTCATTGAGCTAGTATTGTAATATTATATTTGTCAGTTTGTTTATTTCATTCAGAAGTGAAATAAAGTACTGTTATTAAAATAAATAAAGTTTAAATGTTTTGATTGTAACTAGTAAAGGACCTAATATAATTTAACATCAATCTATAAATACAGTATGATAAATTACTAATTATATAATTGTATGATAAATTTAGAGAAATAAAAATGTATTACGTTAGAATTGTGATGTTCCCCAGAAGGTATTAAACAGAGTTTCAAGACCATAACACAACAAACAGACAGAATAAAACATATTAAAAAAATACCACTTTTCTTTAAACTTTTTACTATTTTTTAATTTAGCTGTTCTTTCATTTTAGCTGCTTGCCTTTTTAAACTTGTTAGAGACCAGTCCATTTCTTCAGATTTGTCCAAAAGTTTATTTTTCTGTGCAAAATCTAGAGCTTTATCTAGTGTGTTAAAGATTTTTGACCTTCAGGAAGAAAAATCTTGATTTTAGCAGGGAAGATTAGTTGAGCCTTGATGTCAGACTACTTTAAAATTTTAATTAGAGGTACGCAGGCATCTCTCTTAGAAATCACCAAGGAAGTATAATCGTTATCAAATCTGATGCTTTTTCGATTTATTTTTATTGAAGAATTTGACCAAGCTGTTTTAATACCAAGTCTTTATCCTGAGTAGAGAGGAATTTAACAATAAGAGATCTTGGTGTAAATGGACTATTTATTGAAGAAATATTTGAAAGAAATCCGTGAGTGCTCTATATTCTGAATGAAAGTGATTGTGGCAGGTTTCAATTTTTTGGTAGCCAGACATTCAGAAATTGGACCATGTTGTTACCTTCTTTTTTTCTGGAACTCCATATATTCCAATATTATTTCTCCTGGACCAAAGTGTTTGCTTTCAGGAGAAATTCCACTAGGCTCTCACTTTCTGTCACTCTTCTATCTATATCATTTACTGTTTCTTCTATGGATGTAATTTGATTTGAATGCTTTTCACTTCATTAAGTAGATCAAGTTGTTTCTTAATATATTGTTTTATATTTTCCATTTTACTCTCCAACTTATCCATTTTGACTGAAAAGTCTTGGATATGTGTAATAATTTAGTGTAGTTCTTTTTTCATCACACTTTGCTGAGGAGAAGCTTTAGAGTAACTCATGACTGGATCTGACTGAAATATTTCTGACGGGATAAAAACTAAGTAGAATCTCAAAAAATTGGTTTTCTTTCTTGATTTCAACAGAGAATTATTTATTGATGAATAAAAATATTTATGTATATACAATAGTTTCTTAGCAGTAAAATTAAATGTTCCTGTCAGAATAACTGAAAAGAGGCAGAAAAGGTTTTATGCTGCTAGCTGCATGCCATCTTGGCCATGCCCCTCCTCTCTGGCTTGCTCTTCAACAACGATTCTTCCAAAATATCATCTGTCAACCCTCTCAATTGAAGGGTTGTA
Source organism: Protopterus annectens (assembly GCF_019279795.1). Lineage (NCBI taxonomy): Eukaryota > Metazoa > Chordata > Ceratodontiformes > Protopteridae > Protopterus > Protopterus annectens. Next base: position 157,642,032 of record NC_056740.1, read on the forward strand.
ATAACACAACAATCAGTGTTTTGAGCATTTGCTTCCAATGAAACAAACAAATTCTTCTGAAACAAATCTCATAATTGTGTAGAGCTCCAAACACTGCACCAGCATTTAGTTTAGTGCTAGCCACCATCTTGGATCTCACTGAGTGCTGTTCCCCCAACCACTACTTTACTAGGAATGGAACAAGCACTCTCCCAATAAGTAGGGGAAGTTCCCCAGTGCCCTGTCCAAATTTATCATAATAATATAAATACCACCTTGGCTATACACTGAAAAGAGGCTACTAGCCTAGTGGGACCTGGTCAACAAATGATAAATAGATAATAAATAAATAGCTTCTGTACAGAGTTTGCCAGCTCCTGTTTCAAGCCAGCCAGTAGGCCATGTTAACTGTCCCTTCAGAAGCAGTGTTTTAGTTATGGAAAGTGCTATGAGGACTTGTTCTTACAATTGTTTAAGGGTATAGATGTGGTTATATGATCTGAAAATGTAGGATGGGGTAGTTAGAGCTACATTTATCCATTAATAGATTGACTAAATACTCAGGGTCTGAGCATGTGAAACAATTTATTATTAGCTCTATGTAGGACATTTTTCTGAGTTTTTTAAAAATACTTAACAAATTCCTAATGGTTATCTTTTGCTTTTGTAGATATTTTACCTCATAACTAGTTTTTGTTGACTTGATCAGGGGCCAGAGTTCCTTGTTAAGTTTTGCAAGAGCATTTTTGACACTTTGAGAGTTATTTTTATTAATGCATGGAAAGAGTTTTTTTTTTCTTCTGTTGCAGTGCCTGTTTATTTTTGGGTTCTATCACAGGGGTTTATTTTTAAAATAGGCATTGCATTTACTTTACAGGGGGTAGATGCATCTATGCAGCTACTTACATGTGCATAGAATTTGGAGGTGAAGGATTCTACATGCACACTGGGGTTATCCGTTTGGAAGAGGATATTGAATTTAAAGAGGTCATTACTCAGTTTTGGTAAATTAGCCTTTGTATAATCTTTGAATACTGTCTTATGGGGAATGTGACTAATTTATTGTCTGATTTGACTAGGGAGGAAATTACAATTGGTTGGAAACAAAATTGTCCCATATTGGTGAAGAGCAAGTCCAGTATTTTATCTCCCCTATTTGGGGAAAAGGCTAAGTAGTCCAAAAAGTCTGTATTTATGATGTAAAAAAATCTCGAGGCATGTTAGGAGGTATATAAGTCTCAAGAGCTGATGCAGGGGTAGCGAAAGTCCCTATCCAGCCAGGTAGGAGGTATGGGCCAAAGAGACATAAAGGGAGTATTATAGTTAGCCATGATATGTTAATAGTTTTGTTAATGGTAAGTTGGACATGGATGGAGTTCTAGGTCATTATCCTGTCTATCAATTATGGAGCTAAAATTTTGTTTAATAGATATAGAAACATCACTGCCATTAGTGCCTTTGTCTTGTTATGAAGGTCTGAACACGTGGTAGGTGTTGAAGCCCTGTATTGACTAGGTGCTGTGAATGGTTTCAAACTACAGCTCTATAACCATGCATATACTGGTGCTCAACAGGGTAAGTTTTTCTTTAAGGATCCTATTATTGAGCAGTAATGCAGTTATCGTATCCAGATTCTGTCTGGCTAAGCTGGAAGCATATGAAGGCTAACATTGCCTAAAAAGGCACTATGGGGGTGGGCAGGGTTTTAGCTAATATACAAAAAGCTTGGGGAGATAGATGCAGGCCATTCCTGGCAAAGCAGTTAGGACTGCTTACCATCTCCTCCCAGGATGATATGTATTAGACGCCCTTGAATGACACCAGAAGCTATGCCAAATATTTAAGTCACTAAACTTTTGCTTGGATTGTGGCATCATTGTTGGTGGTGGTAAAATGCTGGCCAAGGCTAGGTTCATATCTGCCTTGGTCACATATTCCGAGAGCTTCATCATGTGTTTTTTTTTTTTCATATAGTCCAGGGAGGAATGTCTCGAGTCATTTACTTCCATGTGTGGTACAGCTGTGTATGATGACTTGAGAGCATATATGATGTGGTAAATCCTGGTACCCGTTAGGCAACTAACAGTGACCCTCTACTTACTCAGCCTAGTGAGTGGTACATCAGCCGGTTTCACTATGAGGTCACCTATGACTAGGAAGATGGACTAAGTTGAAGTTTGCCTTATGGGCTTTTTACCTGAGGGACTGTGAGTGATAAATACATGCATCACATACTTCTCAACTGTCCAGATTTTTCACAGAATGTACAGATGTTTTACACATATTTTTGGTCCATTCCTCATAAAATTTGTGTTTTTCTGCATTTTTGTGTCAAATCAGTAATTATGACAGGGATTTGAGTTTCAGAATTCATATCCTTCAGATAATGCATGGTAATACAAGACCTTTTTATTCTAGCAACTTTATAAGTTTATAAAAGCAATATTTAAAATGTGTCCCTATTTTGGGGGTTTTGTCCCCCCATTATTTGTGGCTTTGTCCAGATATTGTGTGCTAAGAGGTTTAGAGGTATGATGCTTCATAGTGATCATTCCCTGAGATGAGAGTTTGTGAAGTTGCACATTTCATAGGTTAACATCAGGAGCCCTTTGTGGGTTAGAGACATTAGTTTTAAGAGCTTCAGCATAAGTAGGCCTATATGTATTGTCTGTATTGTGTATGAAAGGCATAGAGTGGTGGTGTGTATTACTGACAACATGTTTGCTGTTTGTAGTGGCTTTATATGAAAATGGGCGGCCACGGTGGTGCAGCGGTTAGCATTGCCACCTCACAGCAAGAGGTTCTCCAGTTTGATTATCGGCTGGGTGCCTTCTGTGCGGAGTCTGCATGTCCTCCCTGTGGTCATGTGGGTTTCCTCCAGGTGCTCTGTTTTCTCCCACATCCCAAACACATGCTGTAGGTGGATTGGACACTCTAAATTGGCCCTAGGCATGAGTGTGTGCATGTGTGTGCCTTCTGTGGAAGGTTGGGCGCCGGGCTGGCAACTCGACACCGTAAAACTCCACTGCCAATCATGAGCAGACAGGTGATCCACTGTGGCGACCCCTATCTGGGAAAAGTCAAAAGAAGAAGAAGAAGTGGCTTTATATGAAAGCTTTATATCCTATAAAATGTTATAACTACATCTGCTACACACACTGTTCCAGTTTAAGTGATAAGCAGTTGTCAGGAAACACTTCTCATAGTTTAACTAAGCTGGCTGCTGAGGCAGTTGGAGAGTGCAAATCCATGGCTCCCCATGCTCACTAATGTGGAATTAAGGGACAGTAGCACCTATGAGGTTTGGAGTTAATTACTGGAGGTTCTATCTGTCTTGCAGTAATGATAGTGTTAGTCTCAACACAGCTGCACAAACTAGAAATCATGGATGCTTTGCTCCTTCTATCACAAGAAATAAAGCATAGTGGTAATTTCCATCTACTTCCTGAGAACTAGTATTAACTTAGGTTCAGTACACTTTGTCTTTTCCAAGTAGATACCCTAGATAGACTCTACAGCATTTGGATATAAAAGAAAATCAAGTTGCACAAAGTCCCTGAAGAGGTTTTCACCAAAACTGAAACCAGACCATTCAGTGAAGTCCCAAACGCACTGACAAATCAGAGACAGCAAAGTTCAGGCTATCAATTTATTGGTAATCACTAAGAAGATCAAGACATATATATACATACATACACACACACACACACACACACACACACACACACACACACACACACACACACACACACACACACACACACACACACACACACACACACACACACACACACACTCATGCACATGTGTGAGGTTCTAGTATGGAACCACTGACCCACTATTAGAACCTTGAACATAAAAATAATGCCTGAAAGGTAAGAAACTAAACTACAATTGTTTGTTTGCAAGAATGCAAACCCCACACACTCCTGGTGTGGGGAACAAACCCCATACCTCCAAAGTTATATATACAAACTCTACAGTTGTACCGACTCAAAGATAAAAAAAAAGAATCACTGCTGTCACTGTCTTAGAAATCCCACTGGCAGTGACTTTCTATGGAAAACAGCACTTGGTATTGTATTTCAAGGCATGCCATGCTGCTGTCAATTGAGTGTGTATGTGTGTGTGTGTGTGTGTGTGTGTGTGTGTGTGTGTGTGTGTGTGTGTGTGCGCACTACAATGACAATCATTGACATACTCACTCTTACCTGCTCAGTTGCTGACACGTACAGACCCACACAGAAACACACACAGACACACACACGCACACACACGCACACATGCACACACACGCACACAGTGTGCATAATTAGCAGCAACATTCATACGTGCATGGCATGCATACCTAGAAGCAACTGTCAAGATTAGCACCATGAAAAACCCAAGCAAATACAGGGAGAATGTGCAGACCTCTGCACTCCAGCCATGAACAGTAGTAACAAAGCAAACAATATTTGGCAACATTGCTAACTATTTTACTATTATCCTTGCCACACAATGGAATATTTCATATGAGAAACACAAGTTTCGAATTAAGGCAATCTCTCAAATAAAAAAATGACAAAAGATGTGCCCCGGGATTCACTAATCCTCCGTGTAAGACTAAATTAGTCTTACACGGAAACTGCAACCTAAGAGTAAGACATCAGCGCACCATGCATATTCATGAGGGTGCACTGACTCAACTCTAAGGCTAACACGGAGCATGCACGAGTGCAGGGGGCGTGTCGGACTGCTGAGCAGTCCAAAAATCCACGCCCCCTGCAAGTCCCTCAATTGGCAAATGTCAACTGACATGAGCGAGTCCGCTCAAATGTGTACATACCCAACACTACACTCCCCCACATTCTAAATCCCTGTACAATTAGAAAATGTAAAACTTTTTATTTTTATTATTCCTGATATAGCTGCCCGTATTTGCGCGTGTTTGCACGGGTTTGCCCATTGCATAGCTAGCGCAAACAAAACATATTTGCACATAGCTGCGCACCGCGCTAACTAGTGCAACGTCAGGCAACATCGGACAACGTCGAGCAACGTAGAGCAACATTGGGCAAAGTTGAGCAAAGTCGGCTAAACACAGCCACACCTCCTAGCTGGTCTGGCCAATAGTAAAATAAAAAGCAATGACAGGCCTCAAACCCGGGACACTGTGCACCATAATCACAGTACTAAACCACTAAGCCATGACAGCTTTTCATATGCATGCACTTTCAACACACACATACATATCAATGGAAGTTTACCCATAGCTAAGCAGGTGTGCTTTCAGCTGAGATTGTTCAAAACCAGCCAATCACAAATAAGTGTGGGAAATGAGGCATATTTAAGCTCCATAGGTGGGAATACTTGCCATAACTGGTTGTAGCTCCCATCTGCACTCAGCATGGCAGGTGTTGGAGAGGGCTCTTGATTTTGAGCGCAACATTGGGGAATTGATGAGTCAAAAGTAATGGTTTGGCTCCTCATCCATAATCATGATGAGAGACTCCTGCAGGGCCAGTTCCAGGGCACCAAATACAAAGCGGAAGCCTGGAACCGCCTAGCTCATGATCTCATCAGTGCCACAGGCATCCCTCGGACTGGTGAGCAGGTCAGACACCACTACTCAGACCTGAAGAGACGCAAAGAGGACTGACTGAACCAGTGGATACAGGAGGCCCGTGGGATGGAAAATGCCCCACTACTGAGTAGGTAGCCATGGAATGAAGTATGTAAGAATTGCTATTGTAGTCTGTATTATGGATAGGTATGTCTCAATATCACTTCATTTACTTAACAGCTGTAGGTGTCCGTGCTGCGAATCAGCAAGCCTATGCAGGTAGGCTGCTAAGGCTGCACCACCAGGCAGGTTAGTAATTATTCTGCATGTATTGTTATATAAAATAAGTGAGAGAGCCTGAAAAAGAGTGTTGTAACCCATTAATAAAGGTATAATAAGTCTTGAATAATTTCTCTGTATGTATTGTTATATAAAATAAGTGAGACAGCCTGAAAAAGAGTGTTGTAACCCATTAATAAAGGTATAATATGTCTTGAATAAGTCTTCTGCATGCACTGATATATCAAATAAATGAGAGAGCCTCTAGAAATTATTTAATGTAATTAATAAAGGTATAATTCCTGGAGTATGTCCATGTCACATTCTTCGATATGTTGTTGTACTCTTGCATTATAGAAATAGTACTGTTGTATTAAGCGCTGTCAACCCACACTTGGGTAGGCCCATATAAAGTGGATGAAGGGAGTGCCAGTAGCTGTTAAACATATATACAGTCCTCAACTGTTGGTTCATGGCCGGCATGTACAGGTTAATCTGACACGTGATTAGCTTGTTAATGTGTTCCCCAGAAATGACAGTGTGCTGCTAGACATGTAGGGGGCTGTTAAAAATATAACTGATAATGTCACCTGAACACATCTAGATATGTAGATATATAAATATAAATTAATTAATTAATTAATTAATTAATTTAAAAAAAAAAAAAAAAAAATTCTTGCTTTTCTCCCACTTTCTGAAAGTTAAGAAAGTTCAGTTACAGATTTGCTGTTCTGAACTGTTTGGAAGTATGTAGAAGGCCAGTGCTTGCTTGGGCTAAAGGGAAGTCTCTGTGTTTACCAGTGGGAGTGGTTAACACTGAACAGCCTGCCTGTCCCTGGAGGAGTGGTTACTACCAAGAAGCTGTAGTTTTAATGGCCATTTTGGGTCAATTCTAAACTCCTTGATCTCTCTCTCTCTCTCTCTTGAAACCCAGCTGCCTCATGGTTTTGGCATCTTTTCAGGCTTGCTAGTTGTTGCTGAAGCACCTACCAAGGAGAGAAAATGCTGACAGAAGAAAAGGAGCCACTTTTGTGATTTTAAGTATTTTCTTCTGATTTTTTGTTAAGTTTTATTGCTTTGCCGCCTACTTTTTGGCATTTTCTGGCTTGCTAAAGTTTATATCTGTAACAGTAACAGTACTTGGAACACATCTAGAGCCAGTTTACTGCATTTCCTGTGTTGCACTTAATTTAAAATCGTTTTTTTCTCTAAAACCTGCATTTTACCTGATTTTGGCCTAGCACTCAAGTGTGGGGTCATTTATTGCACTGTTGTGATTATTTTGCTGCTTGTGTATCTCTGCTACCTATAAACTACAACAAAAATAAAACAAAAAACAAAAAAAATCTTGCTTTTTTCCCACTTTCTGAAAGTTAAGAAAGTTCAGTTACAGATTTGCTGTTCTGAACTGTTTGGAAGTTTCTAGAAGGCCAGTGCTTGCTTGGACTAAATGGAAGTCTCTGTGTTCACCAGTGGGAGTGGTTAACACTGAACAGCCTGCCTGTCCCTGGAGGAGTGGTTACTACCTAGAAGCTGTAGTTTTATTGGCCATTTTGGGTCAATTCTAAACTCCTTGATTTCTCTCTCTTAAAACCCTACAACTCTCTTTTTGCATGGTTTTGTGCACTGAGCAGTGTCGGGCAGCACCGCCTAAACAGGTTTAAACTATTCCAGGCTCCACAAAGTCTGCTCTTCACTTTTTCCCTTAGAACTGTTCAAACTCTCAAAGTAATCACTCTATTCTCTTTCTAAAGCCCTGCACTTGCTCAGCTCTTATAAGGAAACACTAACTAACTAAAGCACTACACCCTCCTTGACTTCTCATAAGTATTAGGCTCCCGATTGGTCCTTCCTGATCAAGTGAAAAATCAGTTCCCTTCCCTAATCTGATCAGTAAAAAGACTGTTCCCTATACTAATCTGGTATGTCCAAGGGTCAGTTTCAAGGTTACTCTCCAGTCCAGCTGGTGAATCTGGGAATTTTGAGGCAATGTTACAATTGCCTTATGTACACAGACAACCCTCTCCTCCTTCCAACAAACTCTAATACATGTGAGAGATGCAGTTACACAGCCAAACTGGAGGCAGAGCTCTCTCAACCCAAAACTGGCACAGTCAGTCAGGAGGAAAAGGTAACCCACCCACACCACAAATCCAGTCTCACACAGACCTATTGCATCTGCATACCCAATACATAAACGCACAAAAACATACTTGGAGGCTCTAAATAAAAATCTGCCTAAACAGCAAAGACCTCCTAAGCAGATATCCAAGCAACAGCCACCCCTCAACAATACCCACGAATCACATATCTCACAAAATCAGTTTGCCTTACAGTCACAACCCTTAAGGCCAAACAACACACCAAATACACTTGTTATAGGGGACTCTGTTGTCCGGCATACTGACGTCCTGCTCACCAGACTGAACAAGGAGAAGGTCACTGTAAGCTGCCTGTCAGGTGCCAGGATCCGCCACATAATGCAAGCAATAAGGTCACTCCAAAGCAAGTACAAGTATGACTCCATCATTGTCCATGCTGGTGTGAATGACCTGAGACATACCTCCCTGGACTACATGAAAAGAGACATAGAGGAGCTCTCTGACCATGTAGCCCAGGCTGGTATGACCCTGACCTTGAGTAGCATCTTGCCCTCACCAAGAATGATGCCACAGTATAAAGACAAAATTATCAGTTTCAACAATTGGCTAAAGTATTGGTGTCATTCAAAGGGGATCCAGTGTCTGTCAGCCTGGGATGACATTCTCGGCAAGCCAAGTTGCTTCGCTAGGGACAGCTTGCACCTGTCACCCTTAGGCTTTTGTATACTGGCCAAGGTTCTTGCCACCCCCATAGTGCCTTTTTTAGGCAAGGCTCAAAGGACAAACCCACCTCCATAGACAACCCAAGGATAAAAAAACTAAAGGTAATGCTACTCAATGCCAGAAGTCTAAACCTCAAGATGCACACACTCGAGGATCTCCTCAGTATGGAGAAAATCGATGTCTGTGCAGTAACAGAAACCTGGTTCAAGGCTCCTAAGAGCACCCCAGCACTACCAGGTTATAACTCATACCATGCGTTTCGGCCCCAAAACTTGGACTGAAGCACAAAAGGAGGGGGACTATCTATATTCATCAAAGATACCTACACCTCCAGGTTAGTGGCACTGCACAAAGCATCAGAAACCATCCATGTGCAACTAACAGTGGGCAAAACTGCCTTTCAGTTTGTAGCCTGCTACAGAACACCCTCCCTATTACAGGAACCCCACTTGGCATTCCTGAGAACACTGGAGAATATAACAGTCTCTCCAAACACTATGTTATTGGGTGACTTCAACTACCCAAACATTGACTGGGAAAACTACTCAAGCCCAAACACCCTTGCCCAACAGTTCCTTGAATTTATAAAGTCTAACAGAATGGAACAACTGGTCACCACTCCCACAAGAGGGAACAACATATTGGACCTGGTCATCACCAACATGGGGACTCTATGTTCCACACCAGAGGTAAACCCCTCATTGGTAAGATCAGATCATAAACAAATTTCCCTGGACATCCATATCCCGTCCCCACCCCCAGCCAAGGAAATCACTGTAAATAATTTCTCAAAAGCCAACTTTGCACTTCTCAAGACTGAGGTGGAATCCTTCAAAGCCCCTGGGCCAGAGGATAATACAGCCCAATCCGCAGAATCCTTTACAAATGCATTCTATGAGCACCTGCAGGAATGCATGGATCATGCTATCCCAAATAAAACCAAGACTCACTCCTCCAAAAACAGGAGACCGGTCTGGTGGACCCCGGCCATAAATAAACTATACAACAGAAGGAGGAAGCTACTACATGACAGAGCAAAATCCCAAAAAGGGAAGGCATCTCTGATCAGTATTAGCAAGAAACTTTGATCCCTCATAAAATCATCAAAGGCCAGTTTCGAAACACTAGAGACACTAAAGATAATCACAAGGCCTTCTTTAGTTATGTCAGGAACATGGGCGGAAACTCCCAGATATGCTCTGAATTGTTGCATAATGGTACAAAATATACTGAACCTACAGACATAGCCAACATCCTGGCAGACAGATTCAGCGCAAACCTCTCCCCACCTTCCCCCCCAAAGGAGCAAATGCCTATCCCAATTGAATGTAACCTCCCTGACATCATAGATGCACAGGTGAAAGCTGCCCTCTCCAAAGCAAAAATCACAGCATCTATGGGACCGGACGGTGTCCCAGGCTGTGTCTTACATGAGCTCCAAGAAGAACTGAACCCTCACATTAAGTCACCAAACTTAGCCTTACTACAGGATATGTACCCAAAGAATGGCGTACAGCTACAGTGGTCCCACTCCACAAAGGTGGTGCCACAACAGACCCCGGAAACTATTGCCTCATAAGCCTGACTAGTCTGGTCTGTAAAGCTATGGAGCATACTATCATGGAACTCATAAACAAAGATATTGGGAGCCTCCAGACACTGGACCCTACCCAATTCAGCTTTGTTAAGGGCAGATCTTGCCTCTTAAACCTAGTTGATTTCTTTGAAACAGTTACCAAAGCAATAGATGAGGGCAAGGTAGTCCACACAGCCTACCTCGACCTTGCAAAAGCATTCGACACAATACCCCACTCGAGCATCATAAATAAGTTACCAGCTTAAATATCAACCCCTCTATCAAAAGATGGGTTGCAAACTGGCTCAGAGATAGAACCCACATGATCAGAATCGCAGGTGCCATGTCTGAATCCAAACCAGTTACAAGTGGTGTCCCACAGGGCTCAGTTCTGGGACCTCTCTTGTTTGGTATATACTTCTCTGAGGTTCAGGCTAACATGGGGGGATTATGGCTGACAAAGTTTGCAGATGACTGCAAACTGGGGGCCATAATCGAATCTCCAGCTGACACAAGCATCCTCCAAAAGGGTCTCACAGAGACGGATGCTTGGTGCAAGAGCCACAGCCTCAAGCTAAATGCTAAAAAGTGCATAGTCATCCCCTTTGGGAAAAACAAGGTGCCCACAAATTACCACATATGTGGTAATCCATTAAGTACGGAAGGAGTAATTAGAGATTTGGGGACCAACGTAGATAATAATCTCTCCTTTGATAATCACATTGCCAAAGTGGTTAGAAAGACCTTCTATATAGCCCACCTTATCATGAAAGGGTTCGCATCTAGATCAAGAGAGGTCATTGTGCCCCTCTACGCGTCACTCATCAGGCCCATAATTGAATACAATGCCCCTTTTGGGATGTACCTTACCCGACACCTGCAGCAACTGGAGAGACCCCAAAAGTACCTCACCAAGAGGATCATGGGCTACAAACAGATGTCCTATGCAGCTCGACTAAAGAAACTCTAGCTCTACTCAGTTGCTTACCACCTACTCAGAGGTGATCTATGCCTGACGTACAAAGCCATGTCAAACCCAGAATTAATGGACATGCTCCACCTCAAAAAATCCAAGTCCCTTAGAGCTACACGCTCCAGGGAACTAAACCTCAGCACAAAAATAAATAGGACATGCTGGAGGGACAGATTCATTTCCCAGAGGCTCCCCTCACTCTGGAATATAATCCCAATTCATGTTAGACATAGCCCCTCGCTGACCCTCTTCAAGCGAAATCTGGATGCGTGGATGGGAAATCGCAAATTCACCCTGGGATCTCTTCTGTGTCCCTGCTAGACAGAGGCACAGTAAACTAATCTTAAAAGGGTACCTTCTGTGACCTACTTTACAGAGGCACAGTAGGCTAATCTAATAGGGAGGCGGAAGCCAAATACACTCTGGCTAGGCTTATAAATGCCCTAGGGCAGATAGCCTAGTATCTACCTATGAACCTATGAACCTATATATAAATACGTAGCAGTAACATCTGCATCTTGGACAGTTTGTATGTCAGATACAGGTCAGGTATATAAAGAACTAGCAAAACCCATTTCACAATTTAACGGACATTGCTTAGTGTAATAATACATGTAGGGGATATATACCTGCAGTCAATATGAATGTAGTGTAAACTATAAGCATATATAAGTTGTTAATGGAGGTATCTTTTTACACCCTACTGTATGTGCATAAACAATGCAATTCTCACACGTCAATGGGTATGTCTATTCTCAAAACATTTGTTGGGACATATGTCCTATTGGTTTATAAATATCTGCATTTACTTTGATGCATGTGCCCTGTTCAAATACCACAATCTTGGTGGCCTGTTGCCACCAATCAATCCTGCATGCTGTTGGAATGTCCACTGTTGTTCTATATATGCATGTGTTATGCTTGCTGTTCAACTGTTGGAACTCTGGTGTGTTGGGTTAATGGGAATACTACTGCATGCTGTTACAACTAATTTGGAAAGCTGTTGACTGTTACCAACCCATATTGTCATTAAATCCTCCTAAACATAGAACGTATGGGAAGGACGGTCCCAGCTGACCCACCTGTCTCACTTCAGCTGGCGATGGCACCTGACATCAGCAGGTCCGGTGCCCAGCCTGGGACCTCCTCCTCCATTGGCCCTGTGCCACCTTTGGGTGGAAGCGCTGCAGGGGATGGGGCTCATCCCCCCGTGCAAGAATGGCCGGAGGAGGGCCACCTATCACCCTCTGAATGGTCTGGGCTGTGGTGCGTAGGGACATCGAGCATTCAGTCGCTGATCCTCTACACCAGCTTGAGGCACGAGTGGCATGACTCATGGGTGAGCCTGCCCCTCCTACGCAGCCCCCAGCACAGCCACCCTCTGGGCTGTGAAGGTGCAGTGGTGACTGCCATGGGTGGGGATCTTAGTTCCACTGTTGCCATCTGTGGGCTCATGGGCTTCCGATTTCCAAACATCCTTCCCCGTCAATGGTGTTCACCCACCACATGTGTCATATTCTGTCCCTGTATGCATCTTGTTTATCTTTTCTGTTTACCTCCCCAACCTACCTCCCCAAATATACCTACTTCCCCTACCCCACATTCCACTCTCACCTGAAAAAAAAAAAGGGGCAATCTGCTCCCAAAAAAAAATTACGCCCCATACATAGCTGCCCATTTTGCACACATGTCTGCTGGACACATAAACTGATATTTAATTGGCAGTACAACATACTTTCTTGTCCTCACCCTTCTCTCAGGGGTGGAAGGTTTCATATTTCCCTCCAAATTTATTGCATATGCACAGCTATTGCTGTTAAAGAAATGGGCAGCTATGGACCTTCCCTACACCCATCCTGCACATCCTGAGCTGTTTTCCCTACTGTCTTTCCCTCTTTGTGCCCCTTTTTCACCATTTTCCTATCTCCCCATTTTCTTTTCTTTCAAAGAAATGAGCTCGAGGGCTAGCGGGAGTAAGCACTTTTAAGCAGTAGTTAGTGAGTTTGCGTGAGTGTGCGCTTGTGTGCGTAGCTAAGTATTGTTAAGCAAACCCACGCAAACCCACTTACAACTGCTTAAAAGTGCCTTAGTCACCCTGCATGTGAGGGCCCTTGTTCTGCTCAGCAGCAAAATAAAACACCTCTGTCAGTCTCAAACCCCGGGCCTTGGGCACACTAGACTTAATGAAGTACCACTAAGCCACAGTAGATATACAGCAGGTTGTTGCTGAAATAGATATATCATGCATCTGAATGAGTGAATGTAAAGGAAAGATAGGAATGCCATAACACAAAACCTGTTCTGTAGAACTTTACCAGCAGTTGTTGAGGAATTGCATTACATGACTGTGATAAGAGAACCAGCCATTCTAGCAGTAAATAATGTTACAGCACCACTTTACAACCCCCACACAGTATCATAGCAGGACAATCCCCACCCAAATGTACAATATATCTGTGTGTTCAGGGTCCACCAAGGATGTAGGTAGGCATACTCAGTACTGGAACTGTCCAGTATTCTTGAGCATCCTGTGCTAATGTCAACAATAAAAAAGCACAAACTGTGCAGAAGTGAGTACATTAATATTCACAGTATAGCAGTTCACAAACAGTTCATGTGCCAAATGAACACATCTCAATAATTACTTATGTATGGCAGTTAATTGTATAAGTAGAAAAGAAACTACATACTCCCATGTATCTTGTATTAGCATTTGTAGGGGTGAGTACAATTCTACACTGACAACTGTGTACTGGAAGTGGCAACATTCAGGTCTGAGTACAACATTTAAATCACTGGCTACATCCCTAGCTTCAGATATAAGAAGTATACCAACCTTCTGACTTAAACAACTGTGTCCACAGCAAACAAGCATGGGCCCCACTTTGGAAAGCTGAAAGGGCTACGCCTACCTGACTTAGCAATTTATAGCATTGGGTTGCTATGACAGTGAGTACTGCAATTACCACACAGCAGACTGCATGCAATTACCAAATGGTGGCCACCAACTGGTGCAGAGGCCATCACATGCACATGTGCAGATACCTATAAAAGCAGGCTGTACTTGCTGTCCACACATGCAATCATTCCATTGCAGCTATTGAGAGAGAGAGAGAGAGAGAGAGAGAGACAGACAGACACACACCCACATCAACATCAACATCAACAGAAAAATAAAAAAATAAATAAATAAAAGACACACGGAACTGAAAACTACAAACACATACAAAGGAAAGGTATGTAACAGATATGTATTTACTGGCATGTAGTAGATGTTTCTGAAGAGTACTCCACATACTTTCAAACATCCATATGTGGCAGCAGTACGTATCTATGCACAGATGCCCTGCATAACTACTGCCATGGACAAATCAGTGTGTAGCTGTGTGCAGTGGGACATAACTGTGACATATGTAGCTCAGCATTAAATGTCAAACATCTGATCCATGTTATCTGTGTGCTGTACAGTAGTGTGTACAATGGCTGTTTGGGGGAGTAGTGCATACAGCTATATAAACATGGATGTGACAGAGTAACACATGCATGATAGTCATATTAACGTGTAGCTTAGCATTGGCAACTGCTGTACCAGGCTAGTATGCTAATCTAGCATTTGCAGCTATATATACACCCTCTAATATTACTGTGTGCTCACATGTGACACCTGTCCAGGTAGCTGCAAGGCCCAACAGGTCAGCCGTGAGGTCCACGGACTTACAACAGTGTGGACTTTGTGTGTGTATGGCACACACATACGGAGAGATATTTCTGTGTCAGATATATTAGCATCTGTACATGTGCATAGAGCAAGGGACATACTGCAACTGTTTGTGAAGGGTGGACATATATGTGTTGGTGAAGGTTATGTGCATATTTCTATGTAGGTTGTAGTGTGTGGAAAACAAGACAGCATACAGTGCTGGTATATGACATATGGTGGTTAAACGCAGTGGGTATGATTTGTTAGGTTTGCAGTGTTGCAGCCAGTGAGGCCTGCTAAAGCTACATGGGCTGAGAACACCTTCAATGCATTTCGCACAAGACTGTGCAATATTATTACATAACTGTATACCTCACAACCTTTGCATAATTGATATTCCCACCATGAAAGGTGGACTGTATATGTGCCTATATGTATATCTATATGTACACCAATGGATGTTTATATATGTATGTGTATATATATATATATATATATATATATATATATATATATATATATATATATATAGAGAGAGAGAGACAGGGTCATATTTACTGCGACAGATGCCCGGTGACAAAGCCATGGCCTCAAGCTCAATGTCAAAAATGTATTGGCATCCCTTTTGGTAAAAACTTTGTACCCATGAACTACCACATAGGTGGTAGTCTACTTAACACCGAAAGTGTGATAAGAGACCATGGGACACAGGTGGACAGTAGTCTCCCCTTTGATAATCACAGTGCCACACAAGTCATGTAATCTGTCTATGTGGCACACCTCATTACAAAAGGTGTGTCATCCAGGGAAAAAGAGGTCAGTGTTCCCCTCTATTCATCACTCATAAAACCCATTATAGAGTACAATGCCCCTTTTGGTATGTACCTCACAAGACATCTACAGCAACTGGAAAGGCCACAGACATACCTGGCAAAGAGTATTACTGGCCTCAAACAGATGCCCTATGCAGACCATCTCACAAAACCACAGCTAGACTGTGTCGCATACCGCCTACCCAGAGGTGACCTCTACCTAACATACAAAGCTATGTCAAACCCAGAACTGTTGGACATGCTCCACGTAAACAGATCACAATCCCTATGAGCTACACGCTCTAGGGACCTAAACCTTGTCACCTCAATAAACAGAACATGCTGGAGGGATAGATCCCTATCTCAGAGACATCCCATACTCTGGAACAAACTACCTATCAATCACAAACAAAGCTCCTCATTAGCAGTCGTCATGAATAATCCTGATGATTGGATGGGAGATAGGAAATACACCCCGGGAATCACCTCTGTGGTTCGGCTTGACAGGAGCACATGAAATTAAATTACATGGGTGTCAAAGGCCAGGGTACTGTATGACTAGGCTTCTATAGGCCCTAGGGCCAATAGCCTATTACCTACCTATGAACCGATACACACCAACATGTACTTGTTGCAATAATTGCTATGTGAGGTTGACTGAGTGTGATGGTGAATGTGTTGGTGAATGTGTCGAAGTTGTGTATATGTGTGATAGCTTAGTGGGAAACTGTTTTTGTCATGGTATTTTGTGTCCTAGCTCTGATCCCAGCAAAAGATGTGTATGCTATTGCTATGCAGAAAAAGCAGTATGGCATACAGTCTGACATAGTCCCTTGGTGTTGACTAGGGTGTGCCATTGTAGGCTACAGCAGTACATGTATGCTTATTGATTGGTACTGCTGGTGAATCCAAATCCCGTATGAACTGTAGTACTAACTGAAGCTGTAGGCCTAAACAGCACAGTATGGTGTATGTCCACATTGCTTGGAACCACTGTTTAGTGTGTTCCCTGTAGTCCTCACAGATTACATACCTCAGGCATAAGGTTTTGTAAGTACTGACACACAGTATTGTATGGTACACACAGGTAAAGCTCATCTGGGTTGCCATACCTTTGTGTCTTGTATGTATGTCTGATGTGTGTGTGGGTATGTTTGTAACATGCCCTTGGTCATATGTGTGTTACAGGACATAAGTGCATATCTAGCAACATGTATAGTCTAGTACAGCAGTATGCCACCTATATTCACAAATGTGCACATATGTTAGGAAGGGTTTGCCATCAACAACTAGTGTGGTATACTGGTAATACTGTAACTGGACTTTACAATCATTGCAATGGATGACACATTTCTTTATGCATTAGCTTGATATATACCTCCTGTGGCTAGGTGGTGCTTTGTGTCACATACAGTGTGCCATGTACTGTTGTATAGTCTTACATACTGGTTTCTCTGTTGCTGTGCAGAACATGGTTTAATATATAGAGCATGCCAGGCACTGTCAGGCAGTTGTGGGTTGAGCACTGATATGTGGTATTGAAAGTGTGTATCCTCTGACAGCCAATAGGTTGCTATATATGGCAGTTCAGTAATGTCTGTACTTTAGAATGTTAAGTGTGCCACATGACTTGCTCACACATATTGTTTCATTTTTTTCCAGGGTCATGGCCCACCATCACATCCCTACCTATAGTCCAGCTGAGGATGAAATAATAACAACCAGTCTGGTTCAGCACTACACCCTACTTTTCTCCAGAACCAGCCAGGACCAGCATGAGCAGACTACACTGTGGCAAGATGTTGTCTGTAGGGTAAATGACATAGGCATGCATAACCGGACATGTGAGCAGGTACACCATCACTGCAATGATTTACTTAGACATGTCCGGCAGCGTGCGTCTGATGTCCATAGACAACAGCTTGCCACAGGTGGTGGGGTAACCATCCATCCCCCTCTCACCAGTGTGGAGGAGCTGCTCCTGAGCCTGGTGGCTCCTGGCCAACAACAACAACAGCACACATGCATCATCATGGAGGCCGGAGCCACCCAGCAAGTTCACACAGAGCATTCAGGTAACATGGCATATCTGTAGACTACTGTTACCTCGATTGGTAGATCATGCATATGTGAGATGTGTACTGTGTAGTTAGAAGATGTGGAGCCTGGTGTTGTGCAATACTGATAATTTGGAACATAATCTGTAGGCCTGTGACTGTCAACCATTGTACTACTGTAAGATTGCAAACCCACAGTAGCAATGCCACAGTTGTTGCCACTGACAAACTGTCTCATATCCTTGTAGGTCCCTCTGGTGTGACAGCAAGGCAGCAGACCCATGCTGGTGAGTGTGTTCTACATTTAATATTGCAAATAACATGTGCATGTCATAGGTGAGGTGTAGGCCATGTACACATGTAACACACCTATACATAATGCATGCTGTGCATGTTTGCTATGAGACTATGCACATCTCAGTAACATGAGTAGCTGCCTCAAACACGTGCAATACACAGAGCATCCCAAACAATTGTGGTTACACTGTAGTGGACATTGGATAGGCAGAGTCGATACACATGCACACAACATACACAACTTTGTCATACGCAGTACATGTTAATATGCTACACATGGCATATTCAGACACCCGCTGTAAGGTCACACTCCAGTATCCCAAATGTCATCCACACAGCACACATAATATACCTGAGGGGTAGCGGCCTATCATGTGGCAGTGTGACACTCTTCAACACACAACACATTCATGTTAGGCAATGCTCCCTATTGGGCACCTTACAAACCCATGTAACAACTGGCTGTGAAATGGTGAATGTAGCCATGGTACTGCAGTTCAGGTACAGCATGATAGTTGCTGGTCTGGCACACATTAGTAGCCTTGAGTGACCACATGATGCTGCATGATGATGGCTCATGGTACTACACCCCATCCAGTTACAGTAACCACAGTACTACACATAGCATTCATTGCTATACACTTCAATGTTGTGTGTGTGCAAACATATGCACCTATACACAATATGCATAGCAATCACCATTTGCACAAAGTGACACATATATGTCTTGTAATGCTATTGAGTGTATAGATCACATGACACACATTGGGTATGTATGATGTTTAATGTTGCAGTTGTGATGTAGCATGCCATGTCATGGCTTGTACTGGCTTGTCCACAATATGTTCTACACTCACCATAACCACTGTACAATGGCTATGTTGAGCAATAGTATTCCATCAGGTATACTGGTTGGGACTCACAAGCTTAAAAATGACTATGAACTATGAACTATACATGCACCACTCATCCTGTGTGTACACATAGCATGCATGAGCTAAACCTGTGTCCACAATTATCTGCTAAAGACACAGATGCTCTAATCAGAAATGGATATCTATGTGACACACAGATACACATCCAGCCATGGTATGTATACCTGTGAGTGATGGTGCACAGGACATTGAAGAGCTTTTACGACTTGCACAGCAATGTTGTGTCCATGTACACATTGCGTTCCAGGGTGAGGCCAATCACTGAACAACAACATACATGCATCAAAGCCATGTATACTGTTATTAGTAAGGACTGTCAACACTGGCATTGCATGCTGTTGAGCAACACACGTCCTGCATGCTGACACGTGTGATATGACTGTTTGGCCTGTGATACTGTACCCCACCATCAACCACTATTGAGTATGTTCTGGATTACTGGTGGTGTGTGTGTGTGTGTGTGTGTGTGTGTGTGTGTGTGTGTGTGTGTGTGTGTGTGTGTGTGTGTGTGTGTGTGTGTGTGTGTGTGTGTGTGTGTCTGCTTTAGTGAGGAGTGTATTTGTGTGCATGTGTGCATGTGTGCATGTGTGCATGTGTGCATGTGTTCATGTGTGCATGTGTTCCAACATCATGTACAGGTCGTAAAGTGTGTTTCCTGTCTTCCTCTCACAGGTGCTGAGGTTGGGCTGGTTCATTGCAGCAGGGAACCTGATGTCACTGACACAAATAGTGATAATGAGGATAGGTGTGTTAAGGCACAGACATGTTTGCCAGGGTCTGTCGTTGGGCCACCAATCGACAGTACACAAGTGTCCACCCCATCCATACACACAGTCATACTGTCAATACATCCATCAACAATGCCCTTAGCTGAGGGACAGTGTACAGTCGGCATTGGCCAGGACAGTGTGGTATCTATGGCACATGCATCCCAACACAGCAGCCATACCCAGATGTCTGGAATGGTACCACATAGGCAGATGTCCAGGGGTTCTCGTCAAAGCACTGCTGGTCATCATGCCCCTGGCAGACGTGCCACAGGTCTTACAATCTCACACATGTTCCAGGCTGTCATGGAGGCACAGGCACATATGGAACGGTACACCAGACAGGGACTAAGGGCACAGAGGGCACATAACACTGCTTTAAATGACAGTATCCATGACCTAGCAGGTGCTATCCATAATTACACTGAGGTCACTGATAGACGTTGGGGTGAGACATTAGATGTCCTCCGCAATGTCATGTCCATGTGTCAGGACAGTGCGGGATGGTTGTGACGTTGGCGTGGATGTATGCCAGCAACATCAGCAGCTGGCAGTCGCCGCGGATGTCCCTCAAGTCACAGCCACTCCCGTAGTGCCAGTACCAGCCCCAGCAATGTTGGGGTGGGCTGTCCATAGACAGTCCAAGAAGACCATGTGCACATGGCTCTGGCCAGTCCCAGCAGGGACCTGGGTCCAGTGTACATCTGTCTACCTCTGAGGATAGTACCCAGTCTGGCTTAGTACCTGAAACTGTCAGTAGCACCCCTGCCAGGCACAAGTACCATATCCATGGCCAGAGACAGTGATCTGTAAAGCCTGGCAGGTACAGTCTGTGGCTGTCCCACAAATCCCAGTATATGGCAGCCACATGGTGGAACTATGTGCATGCAGACACACACACACACACACACATAAACCAGACACCTAGGGCTAACACATACCCACATACATTACATCAACATTGGCCCATAGCAGTACTCTTGGCCCTCTCACACACACACACACACACACACACACACACACACACACACACACACACACACACACACACATACATGTCAATTGTATGGCTCAATGTAGGCCTCTGGCAAACCAACAACACACCCTGTGCATATGATGAAACCTGTGCCACCTCCTGTCATCTGTAACATTGATGCAGGAACAGGCTAACATGGTGCTGATGCACAGGGTTTTATAGCAGTATAGCAATGTTAGCATGTTGTCAGCAGTAAAGTGTAATGATATCCTTGAAGGTGTAGCTGAGCAGGCATGATGCATTAAAGTTATGATTGTCTATGTAGTATTGTTTACACCAATGTTAATTCCAATAGTATTGACTGCCCACGTGCCACTTGGCTGATGCGTGTAGTATTGGCAGCATGTGTTAGAGAGTGGACAGTACGCGTGGGATGTGTGCAGCACAGATTTGCAAGTGTACATTTGTGAACATTGTGGAGGTGCACTGTCTGCATGTACGTCCATAGTGGACACATGGGCAGGGTGACATGCCCTGTATTACACAGTGTTAACACTCCATAGTTTCTATTGGTGGCCAGTATGCATTGTACTACACACATCTTGGAACCTGGGTACACATGTGTGTATGACATGGTTTGACACTGTGCTGTGGGTGATACTGTTATTATCTGTCATTGGTTTGCATTCTAGTAGTATACATAACCTCAACAGCCTGACCATAAACAATCGTTAGATGATGTCTTGACAACTGACACACAGATGTAGGACACACAGTAACATTTGGATCCTTCAGGTACTATACTATGCCAGTAACCAGTGGTATTCACCTGCACCCATTCCTGGGACCACTCCTGTTTGGCATATAGCTCTCTTAAGGTACAAGCAAACACAGTAGGGATATGTCCGTCCATGTCTGGAAATGCATACTGTGGCCTATAATGCATTCTCCAGATGACACACACATCCTCCACAAGGGTATCATACAGACAGATACTTGTTGTCAAACCCATGCTGTAAAGCTGTAAGCCAACTAAAGCATAGTCATACACTTTTACAAAACATAGTATCCCCACAGTACCACATAGGTAGTAGCCCCCAACATGTTGAACAGGTACCGATGTGTACATTCAGCCAAGTGTTACGTTATCTCTCCTTTGGTAATCACATTTCCAAAGGTATTTTGAAATCCCTCGGTTGATCACATAAGCAATAAGGGGTCTGCATGCATATCCACAAAGGTAGTTGTACACCTGTAATGAATAGCCATCACTGACAGACTTTGCTGCGTTTGAACATGTCTGAAATATACCTCAGGCATAAACCCTCACTGACACTATTCAATAGAAACCGTAATGAGTGTGTGTGACACGGATGACCTAGGCCAGGGATCACTGCAGTGGCTGGGCTTGTCACAAGCATACAGATGTGACCTAAGGTCTGAAAAGTAGCAGCACACTCTGGCAAAGATAACAGATGTGTTCATGGAGAATGCAGGGTTCCCACCTATGAAATAATTGAGGTCACATGTACATATATGTATTTGCCACACAGCTACCTGACATGTGCAATGCACATACTGTTGTCAAAGTGATATGTCATACAGTAGTAAAAGCAAAACCCACAACACATTGACCAACAGTGTCACACACATAGAGCACACACACACCAAGTGCAGGATTCAAACCCCTAACTAACTAGTTTATGATAATAGAGCAGTACACATTAACACGACGTGCTATACACATTACCAGAAGATTTCCTTTCCACAGGTATATTTGTAGGATGGTGACATCATCAGACTTGACAAAGATAAGTATACCACTTTTAAGGTGTATTAGTAGTCTCCAAAAAGGTTGCTCCTCTCCAAGGAGATCACACACAAACACACAGTTGTCAAGTGCAGAATTCAAACCCCTACCTAACTATTTTATGATACTAGAGGAGTATGCATTAACACGATGCACTATACACATTACTGGGAGTTCTCTTTTCCACAGGTATATTTGTAGGATGGTGACATCATCAGACTTGACAAAGATAAGTATACCGCTTTTAAGGTGTTTTAGTAGTCTCCAAAAAGGTTGTGCCTCTCCAAGGAGATCATACACACACACACACACACACACACACACACACACACACACACACACACACAGTTATCAAGTGCAGGATTCAAATCCCTACCTAACTACTTTATGATACTACAGGAGTACACATTTACATGACACGCTATACACATTACTGTGAGCTCTCCTTTCCACAGGTATATTTGTAGGATGGTGACATCATCAGACTAGACAAAGTGGGTTACATTAGGTGACATTAGGTGGGCTACATAGGAATTTCTAAACACTTTGGCCATGTGATCATCAAAGGAGAGTTTACTATCTACCTGGGTCCCCAGGGCCATAATTACTTTCTCCGTACATACTGGATTACCACCTATGTGGTAATTTGTGTGCACTTTGTTTTATCCAAAGGGGATGACTATGCATTCTTTGGCATTCTGCTTGAGAACATTGTTTTGACACCAGGTATCTGTCTCTGTAAG
This sequence comes from Protopterus annectens, assembly GCF_019279795.1. Classification (NCBI taxonomy): domain Eukaryota; kingdom Metazoa; phylum Chordata; order Ceratodontiformes; family Protopteridae; genus Protopterus; species Protopterus annectens. The sequence goes on from NC_056740.1 coordinate 157,665,306, forward strand.
ACCCTTCTAGAGAATGTCTGTGTCAGCTGTAGAGTCAATTATGGACCACAGTTAGCAGTCATCTGCAAACTTGTTCAGCCATACTCCTCCCGTGCTTGCCTGTACCTCTGAGCAGTATCTACTGAACAGGTGGGGTCCCAGGACCAAGACCTGTGGGATGCCATTTGTGACTGGTTTAGAGTCAGACATGGCACCCGCAACTCCGAACATGTGTGTTTGATCTGTGAGCCAGTTGGCCACCCATCCTGTGACATAGCTGTTAATGTTCAAGCTGGTAAGCTTGTCCATGATGACAGAGTGGGGAATGGTGTTGAAAGTCCATAGTGAGGTCCAGGTGGGCTGTGTGGACTACTTTCACCTCCATCTATGTCCTTGGTAACTGTTTCAAATAAGTCAACTAGGTTTAGGAGGCAGGATCTGCCTTTAACAAGGCCAAGTTGGGTAGAGTCCAGTGTCTGGAGGTCCCCAATGTCTCTGTTTATGGGTCCCATGATAATTTGCTCCATAGCTTTGCAGACCAGGCTGAGTAGACCTATAGGGCAATGGTTTCCAGGTTCTGTTGTGGCACCCCCTTTGTGGAGCTGGATGACTGTTGGTGTATGCCATTCTTTGGGTACATAGCCTGTGGTAAGGTTGAGTCTGGACAGTGAATGTAGGTGAGGGCATAGTTCCTTTTGAGGCTGGTGTAAGATGCAGCCTAGGACACCATCCAGTCCCATTGATGCTGTGTTCTTTGCTTTGGAGAGGGCTGTCTTTACCTGCATGTCCATGAAGTCTGGGACTCTGCATTCCTCTGGGATGGACACAGGCCCTTTTGGGGGTGATGGGGGGGAGTTTGCACTGAACTTGTCCCCCAGGATGTGGGCAATGTAAGTTGGTTCAGTGTATTTATTGCCGTTTTTCAGTAGCTGACAGCTTATTTGGAAGTTGCCACCTAAATGTTTGGTATAGCTAACGAAGGCTTTGTGGTTGTTATTCTTACATTCCTTGGCGATTTGTCTTTAGAAACTGGCCTTGGATTATTTTATGAGCAATCATTGTTTCTTCCTAATAATGATCAGTGATGCCTTTCCTTTAGTGAAGTTGGCTCTATCATGTGTTCATTTCCTCCTTCTGTTGTATAACTTATTTATGGGCGACAACCACCAGATTGGTTTCTTATTTTTGGAGGAGTGCATCTTGGTTTTATTTGGGATGTCTTGATCCATGCATCCCTGTAGATGCTCATAGAATGCACTTGTAAATTATTTGGCAGATTGTATAGCATTATCCTATAGCAAGGGGGCTTTGGAACTTTCCACTTTGGTCTTGGGAAGTGTGCAGTTTCTTTTTGAAAATGTCTTCATAGGGGTTTCCTTGACTGGGGGGGGTGGGATGTGGATGTCCAGTGTGATTACTTTATGATCTGATATTACCAGCAAGGGGTTTATCTCTGTTGTGGAACACTGGTACCCCATGTTGGTGATGATCAGGTCCAGTATGTTGTCACCTCTAGTGGGTGTGGTGACCAGCTGTTCCAGGGCGTTTGAGTTTTTAAACTCTAGGAAACATTGGGCAAGGACGTTGTACACGAATAATTCTCCCACTCAATGTTTGGGTAGTTGTAATCTCCTCATATAATGGTGTTTGATAGGAACTTTATATTTTCCACTGTTCTCAGGAATACTGAGTGAGGTTCCTGAGACAAGGTAGGTGATCTGTAGCAGGCTACAATCTGATAAGCAGCTTTGCCCAATGTTAGTCGCACTTGCATGGTCTCCAAGGCCTCATGTTGTGTCACTAACCTGAAGGTGTAGGTATCCATAAGGTAAATGGATACATCCCTTCCTTTTGTATTTCACTCGTGGTTTTGGGGCTGAAGATCAGAGGGATTGTGAGTGTTTTATGTGGAGCATGTCCAACAGCTCTGTGTTTGACATAGCTTTGTATGTTAGGCAGAGATCACCTCTGAGTAGGTGATACGCGAGAGAGTACAGCTGGAGCATTTTGAGATGTTCTGTGTATGGCATGTATTTCAGAACACTAATGCTCTTTGTGAGGTATTGCTGCAGGCTTTCCAGTTGTTGTAGATGTCTTGTGAGGTACATAGTAAAAGGGGCATTGTACTCTATTATGGATCTAGTGAGTGATGAGTAGAGGGGAACAATGTCCTCTTCTATTCTGTATGAGACACCTTTTGTGATGAGGTGTGCCACATAGAAGGATTTCCTGACTACTGTGGGGATGTGATTATCACAGGTGTGTCCACTGTCCACCTGTGACCCAAGGTCTCTTATCACACTTTCAGTGTTAAGTATACTACTGCCTATGTTGTAGTTCATGGCTACAGAGTTTTTACCAAAGGAGATGACAATGCACTTTTTGGCATTGAGCTTGAGGCCATGGCTTTGACACCAGCCATCTGTCTCAATGAGGCCCTTTTGTAGGATGTCCACATCTTTAGTATTTACAATTATAGCTCCTAGTTTGCAGTCATCTGGAAACTTCATTAACCACAGACCTTCCATGTTAAAGTTTACTTCAGGGAAGCAGATACAAAACAGGCAGGACCCAGGACTGGACCCAGTGGTACTGCACTCATCACTGGTCCAAAGTCATACTTGGAGACTGCTACTTTCACAGTGTGTGTTCTGTCAGTAAGCCAGTTGGCAACCCATCTTGTGACATAGCAATTTATACCTAGTTTAGTGGGTTTATCTATAATTCCAGAGTGTGGGATGGTGTTGAAAGCTGTGGCAAGATCTACATAGGCTGTGCAAACCACCTTACCCTTGTCTACGGTTCTGGTGACTATCTCAATGTCATCTATCTGGTTTAGGAGACATGATGTGCATTTTACAAACCCAACATGGTTGTGGTCCAGAGTTTGGAGATTACCAATGTCTTTTTTATAAGTTGTATAATGATACATTCCATTGCCTTGAACAGCAGGCTCATCAGGCTAATGGGGCGCTAGTTCCTGGGGTCCGTGATGTCTCCACCCTTGTGTAGTGGGATAACCGTCACTGTGCATCATTCAGCAGGCACAAAGCCTGAGGTGAGGCTATGACTGAACATGGTACGTTGGTGTGGTGCCTGTTCGTTCTGCAGTTTGTGTAGAACACAGCCTGGGAAGTTATCTGGTCCCATGGATGCTGTGATACTGGCTTTGAAGAGTGTTTTTTACCTGTGCAGCCATGATGACAGCAACTTTGCAGTCTTCCATTATAGAGATGTGCTCTTTCATGGGTGAGAGGGGGGTAAAGTTAACACTGATCCTATCTGCCCGGATGTTGGCAATATCAGTTGGGTCTGTATATTTAGTGCCATTGAGCTGTAACTCAGAGCAGATCTGAGTGTTGTCATGACATGGACCTGTCTGTTGGGCAGAGATCTCCTGAGTAGACAGTATGCAACAGAGTACAGATTGAGTTAAATTCAGTCTTGTTGCATGGGGCAACTGTTTGAGGCCAGTAATCCTCTTGTTGAGGTACTTCAGTGGTCTTTCCAGCTGCTGAAGGTGCCTAGTCAGATTCATCGCAAGTGTGTTGTGGTACTCTCTGACGGGTCTGATGACTGATGAGTAGAGGGAACCTCCTTTGACCTACATGCAAAGACCTTGGTAGTTTGTGGGAACACATAGCATGATTTTCTGACCACTTTGTGAATGTGTTTCTGGAAGTAGAAATGACTATCCACATTTGTCCATAGATCCCTTATTATCACTTCCATATTTAGGGTGTTGGCACCTATGTGGTATTTGTATGACTGTAGCTCGAGGCCATGATTTTGACACCACAGCTGTCTGACTGAGACCTTTTTTAAGGATGTCTCTGTTGTCCCAACCATCGATTATGGCAATGTTTTGGCAGTCATCCACAAACTTTGCTAAACATAGCCCTCGTGTGTTAGACTGTATTTCTGAAAAGTATACACCAGACAGGAGGGGTCCCAGGACTGAGCCATGGGGGACAGCAGTTGTTACCAGCTTATACAGAAGACCACACTTCTTACCTTGTGTGATCTATCTGTACCGCAGTTGGCAATCCATCAGATGGCAGACATATTTATGCACAGGTTGTTGATTATGTGGATACGACATGTGTCTGGGATGTTGGCAAAGGGCTTTTCAAGGTCTATGTGGGACGTGTGTACCTCCTTTCATTGATGTATGTCTTGGGTGACTGCCTTGAAAACAGTCTAGCAGGTTTGGGAACCATGATCTGCCCAAGACCAAACCGAAATTGGTAGGGTTGGGTGTTTGTAGGCTCCCAATAGCTCTGTTTATGAGTTCCATCATGATAGACTCCATGGCCTTGCAGACCAGGCTTAATAGGCTTATATGACAATAGTTCCCATGGTCTGTTGTGCACCAACACTTGTGGAGCGTGACAAACATTGCTGTAACACATTCAACAGTTTCATATCCTGTACAGAGGGTGATGCTCAACAGACTGTTCAGGTGCAGGGTCTGTTTGTTCTGGAGTTCACTTATGACACAGCTAGGGAAACAATGTAATCCCATAGATGCCATGTTTTCAGGTTTGGAAGGAGCTGTTTACCCATTCTATATGTGATATCTGTGCTTTCACAATCTCCAGGTATGATGATAGGGCCTTTTGTCAGTGAGAGGGGGGTATGTATGTATGAGCCTGTTTGACAGGATGTCGGCAATGTCAGTCATCTACAGTTTGCACTGACTCAGGACATATATGAGTGTACATTCCTATTTATGACATAGCAGAAGGAAGCGCCATGGTTCTCTATGGACTCCTTCACAGATTATTTTGCCGGAACATGGATTGGATAATATTTGGAGTGCACATTGTTTATTGATGATACTGATTGCAGGTTTATTGATCTTCTTTGCTTTTTCACTTTCTGTTAACAACTTATGCACTTGTGGTACATAGTGTGATTATGACAGGGTTCCAATATATTAATATGTGTCTGTTTTCATATAACTGTGTGCACAAGGCAGGACTGGTGAATAGTGACAGGTTCCTGGGGTAAAACATGCAACTGCCAGATATGTGTGGCCCACTGCTGTACTCAGACATGGCCTAAGTGTGTGAGCATGCCCAGTATGACCTTTCAGTGTGATGCTGAATGAAATCCATTACATTTGTTGAAGTGTGTGAGCACGCCCAGTATAGACATTTATACTATATGCGTGTGGAAAATCAAGTTGTATTTTTACAGCAGGGCTTACCTTTGTGTCATAAATCAACAGGGATCATGCTGTGCCTGCAGGGCTTCCATGAGACGCTTTGCATAGACTTATCAACATTTCTACATACAGGGGGGACAGCTATTCTTTGTATATTTCTACCCATTATTGTGGGTGTACATAGGATGAGGGGTTCACCTGAAACTTATACACATTTGCTAGGCCTGCACTGCTATGTAAGGTACACCATTTCAGTCTGTACTGTTGCCTATCGTACTGGCTTGAGGCATACAACTGTACTACAGATCTTAGCGTCCAGTGTCACATATATTAGATTACGACTTCATAGCCTACCCAACCCAGATCACACCGCCTGGCCTGCTGTTCTCTGTCTGCATAGGCCTGTGGGGGAGGTTACCCATATGCCTCTTTAGGGGCATGATACAGCATTTCTTTGTATTTGCATTAGTGTACAATTGTCCTGCTGTGTCTGTGCCAGTGAAATGCTGTCATGGCTTAGTGGTTCAGTACTGTGACTATAGTGCACAGTATTCTGGAGTCAAGCCCTGTCACTGCTTTTTATTTTCATGCTGGGCAGACCAGACTGCTTAAGGAACAGTAAAGCAAGTATGAGCATGTTTACCTGACTTTGCTCAACTTTGCCCGACTTTGCCAGACCTTGCCCAACATTGCTCAACGTTGCCCGACGTTGTGCTAGTTAGCGTGGGCAATTTTGTTTACATATACTAACTAGTGGTAAAGCTGCTTAGCACTGCTTTATATTGCTTAAAACATGGCAACCATGCCTCAGGTGGTGCTGCAGGGCTGCCTATGTTGGATGTACATAGTATACTCCCTATACATGTTTGAAAACAGGTAGTGTCAAGTTAGGCATCCCTTTTATTTTATGTGCAAGTCAGAGAGAGGTATCATTTCCAGGGTTTCTACTGAGCCAGTGTATGTGCTATGCGATGCCTCTTTGCCAAGGCCAAGGCATACTGGGCACGCCTCTTTCTGCGTACTGGGGCAGGCTCAGGTTGTTCCTCCTCCGAGTCACGCTCTGCCTGTGATGGCCTTGGCAATGGTGGGGGGCTGTTTGGCCCTGACCCATGCTGTTCCTGCTGCAGCTGTTTTTGCAGGATCATATTGTGTAGCATGGCACAGACCATGACAATTTGGGTACATGTAGTTGGTGAGTACTGCAAGGCTCCACCAGATGTGTCCAGGCACCGGAACCGTGACTTGAGCATCCCAAACATATGCTTGATTACATTTTGTGTTTGTATGTGTGCCTCATTATGGAGTTCTTGTTCAGGTGTGTGTGCATTTCTGATGGGTGTCATCAGCCACGGCTCCAGTGCATATCCAGCATCCCCCACTAGGTGACCATCAGGGATGTCCCCATTGGCAAATGTCTGGTACAGCTGCGTCAGATGCCAGATATGGGAATCGTGGTAGCTTCCAGGGCAGCCAGCACACACATTCAGTATTATGCCCTGGGCATCGCACATGACCTGGCAGTTGATGGAGGGGAAGCCCTTGCGGTTGATGTAGGCCCTACCCCGCTCACCGGTTGGTGCTTTGATGTGTATGTGTGTGCAGTCAATTGCACCCACTACCTCAGGGTATTCCGCTATTTGCTGGAAGAGATGCATATTGCTGGCCAATGCCTCACAGGATTTGGGGAAATATACATGATCACTGGCATGTGCTGACATGGCATTCAGGAACTGGTGCAGTACCCTGGATGCTGATGCCTGTGAAATCTCCATCATATCACCAGTTGGTCTCTGGAATGTACCTGTTGCTAGTATTCTTAGGCCAACACATAACTTGGTTTCCACTGGGATGGGTTCCCCTCTGTTAATTCTGTGTGTGAGGCGTGGCCTGCAAAGCTCAACAATTTGCTGCAGGAGGTCTCTGTCCACTCTATAGCGCTCCACTATCTCCAGCTCATGTAGCTCCTGGTAGGTTACCCTGGGTCTGTACACTCTTCTCCGTCTACTCACTGTAGGTTGCTCAGCAGCATTCGCAATGGTACCACCCTCAGCATCTTGCACATGTTGGCTTATAAGAGCAATGGCAGCCCCTAACATTTTTTTGTCTGAGTTAAGCTTTTTAAGTTTTCAATCTCTTTGTATACTGCAGTGTTGCAGTGTTTTTGAGAAAAACATGGGGGAATGTTGTTTGCAGAGTTTTAAGTGCTGGGCTGGGCTGGGATAGTGTACTGCCTGTGTAATTGGCTGATTCTGATTTATTTCACCTGGCAACTCTGCTAGTTCTCCTTGGTTAACTTCCTACTACTTCTTTTCCTTCCATTTCCCTTTCTGTTTTCACAAGGGGCAGCACAGTGCAAACAAGTGCAAACACGCGCACACGAGCACACACGCACGCACACAGGCTTAGATGGGTACACATCCGCGCATACAGGCTTACACAGGCTTACACAGGCTTAGATGAGTGCACACACGTGCACACAGGCTTACACAGGTTTACAGGCGCACACACGTGTGCACACGGTGTAAGCACTTTTGCAAGAAATTTCAGTGATATCGACTGCATACACCTTCGGTTTCTGGGTTTCAGCTAGGACAACTGTAGACATGCCTCTTCCAATCCTGAGTAACTCACAGCAAACACAAGCCACTCTGCTCCAATAAACTTACAGTCTTTCAGACATACCCCCTCATGATGTCACCTATCTTCTACTCTACTACTCCCCTACTCCTACACTTACACTCTAGGAACATGGCTCACATGCCAGGGAAATTTGGGATTCACTATCCTTATCCTCATTTGCATAGGATTGCCTACTAATGCTTGGTTACATCTCTCAAACTGAGCTTCCCCCCTTAGCAACCACTACTCAGTAGCCATGTTGTCTTCAGCCTGCCATTCACCTGCATGGCAGAATAATATTTTTAATAAGAATGCCTATTTTTGGCTATTTTTTATTTATTTTCTGGTTTTTAAAGCGCCGCACGTTTGCGTGGCGCTGCGCTATGCTTAAACATCGGAGATGGGGGAAAAATTTTTTTTGATTTTTATTAATTTTCAAATGATAAAAATGCCAATGGCCTTATATTTGGCCATTGGCATGCTTCCTCAACTGGATGCATCCTTTATTTGGAGCTGTCATAGCTCCGTTTTGCTATTTGCAGAATGGTACCGACGGAGTACATTTCTGCAAATAGCTCTACTCTTCCACGGACAGGTTACTGTTTCCTGGATCACAAATTTACCTCATTTGCATAGCTTTCAGCAGCAAATGAGGTAATTTGCATAACATAACACTGTCCGTGCAAGAGTAGTTTTAGGAGCTCTCATGCACGCCCCTGCCGGCTGTTGCTGGATCGCTCAGCAGACATATTGGCTGCCTGCCATCTTACACTACTCTTAGACTCCGTGCAAGCCTTCATGAATCTGGCCCGTGAACACTTAAAGACCTTTAAACCATTTGAGAATACATGAAAAGTGTAGAATATCCTGCATATTTTCTTCTCAAAAGTTTTAACTGTGTTTTATATCATACGGCAATATTTTAACATTCTGAGCACATTTTCTTTGAAAATGAGGTACTTCACACTGAAATAATGATAATCAGCTAAACTGACAAGTAAGAGATTCTTTCATGGATTCCTTTTTTAAATTTGCAGCTTCTATGTATTTTGAAGGTTTCCAGCCTATTTTTAATAAACAGTACATTACTTTTTAAAAAAATTATAATGCATACTTAATTAGACATTTGCCTTCTTAAAGTTTTGGGAGGTTGTTCTGTACTGCTAACTCTATGATAAAGTTGTTTTTTTTCCTCCATCATACTTGGCCCCTTTCTAAATGAAAATATTTTTCTGTTTCTCAATATTCAGTATTAACTGTTGCTGAGCTGATTGGAAATAAAAGATCTGCAAAGTCAAGTATTTAGATTTTAGTCTCATCTTACCAAATAACTGGTAGGGATTCCTTCAGTAGGTCACTCTGCTTCTGTGATATGGAATCATTACTGGGTATAAATTCACAAGTCTATAAGAATTTATCCCCTTGGGTCACTAAAAAAAATTCATGCATCCAAATGTACAAACAAACTCACCTGCCCCAATGGATATAAAGTGCCAAATGTGCCAAATAAATGAGTTAATAGCAAAAGAGAACACTGCACCAAAGCACGACCAATAAAACTTAATATACTTTATTTGAGTAATCGCTTCCATAAATCCATTTACTTCTTCAGACTCTAAAACTTATTAGATATCCACAACAGTACGTAAGTAAAAATTCAAAAACTGACCAGCCAATAAGATACTTCCAATTAACAGTGTAACACAAACAGTTACAGAAGCAGTAACAACATCCTACAAAAAACACACAGATAAAAATTTAAATAACAACATAATAAAAACAAAAACAAAAAATTCCTTAGATAATAAAATCTAATACTTAAATTAGATGCAGTGGTCAATGACTCAGTCTTGAGTACATATACAAAGATCTTTGCAGAAAATGATGTTATGTCCTTTCTAAATAGAAATCCTCACATCTGTTGAATGCACTGTGCATCATATCAGATGTTAAAATGGTGGAATAAATACAGTGAAGCTGGAAAAGAGCAAGTAAAAAACATGAACTTACCCCATGAAAACATAAATGGTCATTCTGCTCATTAATAATCATCATTATACTTAACAGCATTCCAATGGCCTTCCCTTTTACTCAAAGGACACCATACAAAGCATGGATTCTAAGATGCACTGTGTAAATATAGTGAAGCATTCCACTGTATACTAGTCCATCCCTAAACTGAAGCATGACTTGCTTTGATAAGATATCTCAAAAATGTCAAACAACAGCAGCTATTGGGTATGTCAGTATGAGCGCTCCCATTTTAGGAGTGGGTTAGCTTTATCTAGTGTCATGGTTTACTGTGTCATTTGTTATGTTGTGCAAGTTTTACTGCTAGGCAGTAGACTTTAGCTGTTACTTGACATTTTTGAGATATCTCAACAGCACAAGTCCAGCCAAATGTAGCTCATCAATTTCTTATGCCAAATAGGTCTTGAGTATGCTGCATAGTACAATATTTATTTCCTTGCTAGCTGTACAACAGTGCACATTGTTTTTTGTCGATGAAAAAGAACTTAACGTGACTTTCTGTATTGTTTATGATAATAAATGAAATTAACTAAACTTAAATATGTCTGTTTACTTTTACAAAAGCAAAAAGGCTACTGTGTTATTTGTTCCCTTTTGCTGCAAAAGACAGAACATCAGTGCTTTCTTATTTGTATCTCTGTCTGTGGAAAGTAGATTTTCCAGTTTAACTGTTTATTATCCTAGCTGTGTATGCCTATGAGTGTTTGTGGCGGGGGTCTCTTGAACTTGATCTGTTATTGCTGGTTCTTGTTTCTTCCTTGTTACTAGTGTATGCATTTTGTAGGATGGATGTGGGGTTTATGTTTCTTCTTTTCATTTGCTAGTATAAACCATCATAGCCTGCTTTTCATTTTTTTTCACAGCCATCTTTTATGAATAGCAGTGAGGTTAGGCATATCACCTTTGTTCTTCACCAATGTGGTGGTAGTGATGGGATACAATCACGTGCCTCATTTCCACTAGAGAAGAGGGCCCTTTAATACATTTTTCTATTTTTCAGATGTGTATTAATAGTGCAATAAATAATATCTTATTTATTTATCTTTTTATGACTGGTGGAAAGACTGATATTCTTTTAAGAATACCCCATCTGTCTTGTCTTTCCTATTACTTTACTGATGGACAGAAGGAGGCCATGACAGAGGCTGCAGTTTAAATTTGTTGCATTTCTGACTAATCCAGTCCTCCAGAAGTGATGTGGCTATTACATTTTGTCAAAGCAGCGGTATAGTATTTCTATGACAGAGCAGTAGAGCTGCTGATATAAGGCTTTCAGTTCATTTGTTGTTAATGTCACATGATTCTGCCTTTCTAATCTGTTCTCTTTTCCACTGCAGAGAAAAAGCATATTCACTTGATTTGCTTTAATTGGTATGCTAATACTTTTTCTGCTTTATCTCTATAGCCTCTTAGCTATGCTGGTGGGTGTAGACGGTAAAAACTATCTTGCTGTGCAAAAAGGCAATTTAATATCTATAAACTAGTTGCTGTGGGGAGGATTTCTTTTCTAATTACTGTCTCCAAAATCAGAGAGCTGTCCCTTGCATTTGCTTTCTCTGTTTACTTTACTTTTCTCTTTTTTTTTTTTTTTTTTTTCTTTTTTCTGATTTAGAATCCTGGCTACGTGGCCTGTCACTTATAATGGTATTTGTGACTGTTTTATAACAAAGCTCTCTTAAAGTCATTGTACTGGACTAGACTGAATATTTAATTTCAGAAGCTATTCAATTCCTCAATGCTTCTGTGCAAAATTTGTGACAATACAAATTTCTAAGTCATTTACTTGATTAGTATGTGGTCCCTGTTTGTTATGTCCCGCTTAAATGATCCAAGCAGTGACTTCCCAGCACCCTATGGTGCTCTTAAACAGACAGTCTCTGTAACTGTTTATTGCCTTGATATAACAACAGTCACAGCTAAGACATTTAGATTGCAAACCATAAATTGTTTCTATCTCAGTAAAAACTGTGAAATATGAAATGCTGTCACTGCATCAGTTCAAAAGATCAAATATAGAAACACATATTGGACAAGTAGCTGTTTGTTTTTCGATACACACTACATGTAATACAAAATAATACCTATAAAGATTTCAGACTCATCTTTGGAAATGTATCTGAGTAAACTATCTACAAAGCACTATGTAATATAAAAAAATAAATATTGTTCATCTTTTTCATTCTTTCTCTAGAATTTGAAGGAACAAAATCTTTAATATTGGCACTCGTTTGATTTTAATTGATTTAAATGATCTTTGGAGATTAATGCATATGAATTTATTGTAGTGCATGGATCGCCATAATTATGCTACAAAAGTGGGAAAAAACAAACCTGTTAAGTGATTCCTTAGTGTCAGACCCATCCTTAATAATACTTAGGGGTGCCTAACAAAAGCTTTTTAAGGCTACTTACCTAGTGTTAAGATTAGGCAAGCTGGAGACTGTCAGTTGAGAGTGGTGGTCAGCAAACAACAGTTGTAGAAGGAAAAACAGTTTTTAAAAGCTGGTAGACCTTAACAGTGCCACACGTATACAGAGAAAGTGTGGCAGAATAAAGTGTTTAACAGCTTCTTAAACTGTAAGTTCCACAAAGGGGCATGTTGTTCCTGCTTACTATCTGCTTGACAGTGCTAAAGGGTTTTTACAGCTTTGAAAGCCACTAAAACAGTTTGCACTCTTACACTTTTTTTTTCTGTAACCGGTAGTACATTGAGCAGGTAGAGATCAGTACACTACAAAGAGTTAAGACTGAATCTCTCATCAGAACCCTCTGTTATATGTTATCAACAAGTTATTGGTATCCATGTGTCAAATACATTGTAAAGTGGTTATTATCAGAGACCTGGTCCTATCCTTTATGTTTTGTCTAACAATATCAAAAGGTATCTAGTCTTTCTGTATTACATCAAATATAAACATATGTAAAATGTATTTGAAACTGTATGCACAGCGGTAGAAAGCAAAGTTGTCAGTAATTAAAAGTAAAATCAGACTCCTACAAAAACAGAGTCTCATGAAAAAGGATGACTAAATAATTTCAGTTGCAGTGCGTAATTGGAGCAACTTAACTTTAAATTCCAAAACATGACTGAAAATGTTTTTTTGGACAAGCTTAGTTGCTTTAATTAATAAACTACAAAACAGACAAATAAAAGAAGGCAGCCACTTATACAAGATTAAGTATAACTGATGTTGAAAAATGGTTGCAATAATGACAATTAATTACAAAGGTTTCTGCTTCACCTGCTGATAATGGTATTATACTATTAAATAAGAAGTGAGGGCATTTCTGTGGTGGTGAAATAGTAGTGTTAACTATTTCACCCCCACAGGAATGCCCTCTCTTCTTATTTAATAGCATGTTTATGCTGATAGTCTCCAACCTGCAAGACACTCAGGACAATGTGTGCATTCCAATTTACACATGCCATTGTAATCAGAAATGCAAGGCTATAAACATATCTGTCCTACATGTGCCATAGATCTGCACATTATTTCATTATTTAGTCAGTCTGTTAGTCAGTGAGTTATTTAGTTGTTATTTATTTATTCAAATCTGATAATACAACAGGTGAGCTGTCACAATATTGTCCCTCCCATAATCAGGGACAGCCTAGGTACGCAGATAAATACACTACATAACACAAAGCCATGATATTTTACCGTGCTCCTTCCTACTGCATGATTGAATATGTGGGTGAGTTCCCGGGGAGCTGCAGCTCATAGCCCTGTTCTGCAGCTATTTAGTGAGAACCTCATTTGAGTGTGGCTGGTATGGGCAATATCCCAGAGCGTGTTGTTTATTTGCTATATTCTCATAAAGCCAATTTTCCTGAGTTATTTATGCTTCTTTATATTTACACTTTTTATTTCTATATTTAGTGGAACAGGGGGATTTAAAACTCCTTTCCCATGTAATCGGTGTATTAATTGATGTCAGTAGTGTGGATTGTGACACCATCCCCTTCACAGTATAAACAACAACAGAAACATTGTTGTAGGATTGCACTACATTGGGGAAAAGGGCATATACCTTTCAACGAAATGAGTTTCAGTCAAATGAGTTTTCATTGAAGTGAGCTTTCAGTCAAGTGTGCTCAGTCAAATGAGTTTCAATGAAATGAGCTTTCAGTGAAGTGAAGTAGACCCATATATATATGTATATATATATATATATATATATATATATATATATATAGATATATATATATATATATATATATATATATATATATATATATATATATGTGTGTGTGTGTGTGTGTGTGTGTGTGTGTGTGTGTGTGTGTGTGTGTGTGTGTGTGTGTGTGTGTTTGTGTGTGTGTATGTGTGCGTCTGTGTGTTTGCATGTATGTATGTATATGTGTGTGTATGTATATGTGTGTGTGTATATATATATATATATATATATATATATATATATATATATATATATATATATATATGCTCTTGCATGTATATTTGCTTGAATGTATATATGGAAACTTACTCTTGTTCAGTTGTGAAATATCTTGCAATGCTATACCAGGTTTTTATCTTATAGGTTCATAGGTTCATAGGTTCATACTAGGCTATCTGCCCGAGGGCATTTACAAGCCTAGCCCATAGTTTTGTGGCTCATACCACCTCTTTTAGTATGTATACTATACCCATTATTTTGCTGCTCTGTTGACAGTGACACTAAGTAATCCTAAATTATCTGCAATCTCCCATCCATTGGTCAAGATTCTCTTGAAGATGATAGCGGTAGGTGCCTGCCATATGCTCTTTTATTCCGGTCCATAATTTTCTTGGGTGATGAATCTATCCCTCATACGTCCCGCCAATAGCAGTGTCACGGTTAAGTCTCCCGCCCTTTCGGCTCTGGCGGATCTAGATTTTTTGGGTCTAACGTATTCATCCGTCTGGGTTGATGATATGGCCTTGTATGTTAGCAGGTCACCTCTTTGAGCAGCGGTAGCGACTGAATAGGCTGGTTTCTTCATCGGGTCTGGGCATAGGACAGTTGTTTGAGACCCTTCCTTTATCCAGATGTGAGAACTTTTGTGGCTCTCCATGCTGCAAGTGTCGGGTCGAATACATTCCGAAAATGGGCATTACTCATCATCATTGCGATGAGTGATGGTATAGGGAGATGATGACCTCCCTTGATATGACCAGATGAATCCCTTCATGAAGGTGGGCAATAGAAGGTGTCTTCCTAACTACTTTAGCTACATGGTGTCGAATGACAGACTACTATCAACCTGGTCCCCAGGGTCCTGATAACTTCTTCTGTACCCAGTGGTTGCCAGGCTATTGGTAGCTAGGGGTAACCTTGTTTTTCGAATATGATTTACATACGAAACATTTAGGCCATAGGGTTCTTAGGCAACATGGGTTATCCGCATCTGTTCTGAAGGATCCCTTCTGATCTGTATTAAGATGTATTTTTGCTACTGGCTGCATTTTGCAGTCATCTGCAAACTTTGTCATTCATTTAACTCCTGTGTTCTTGTGCAACAAGAGGCCCAGGATCAAACCCGAGTGGGCCAGGACTGAGCCCTGGTACACCACTTGTGCGCCAGGCTGAGTGACTTTGTGCCAGCAACTCACGACCCTGTGGGTTCTGTCACTCAGCCAGTTTGCAGCCATCTTGTGATGTGGGATTTAACATTTAGCTATTAGGTTTTCAAGCGCCTTCGGTGGGGTATTGTGGGCTTGCCTTAAATGAGTTGAGGTAGGCTGTATGAGCACTGCAGGCATCAAGTCAATTGGTGACTGAAGGGCTGACTGCCAAGTTTCAAAAACATGATCTGCCTGAAGTCTAAAATTCTGGATTTTTCCAAGCCAAACAAATTCCTATCCTTAACTATGAGGTCCATTATGATCAAAACATGACTTTGCAGATAAAACATCAGCTAATGGTGATAATTTCCAAGTCGGTGGAGGCACCGCCTTTGTGAGAGTGGGACCACAGCAAGGGTGTGCCTCCTGGAGTGCACAGCTGTCCTAGAAGTGGGGCTTTAATTTGCTGTCCTGGCTGTGGGGAGTGCAGTGGGACACACTCATGGAGCACACAGTCCCCATTTTTGCTTTAGTCCCATGGATGCTGTCCAGTGCTTTGGAAGGCAGGCTGCCTTGAGGTTGGAGATGTTTGCTTCACTGATAAGCGGGTATAGACTGGAGTCCTTTTGGGGAGCAGAAGTTTACTCAACCAGTAAATGATATGTTGGCAATGTCTTGGATATCTAATCTTCACATCATTTGAGCTAGTTCTGTACATAGAAGGGGTTTCAGATTGTCTTTGACACAGCCTGAGAAGGCCTTATGATTGTCTTTTGGTCTTTTAGCATTTTCTCCTCAAAATTTTTTTGGATGATTTTTTTAGAGCTCTAGTTTTTTTTTTATAGTTTATTTTGTCTGTTCTTTTTTATGTTTCTGCTCTATCTTGCTTTTGCTTCCTCCTTTTGTTGTAGAGTTTGTTTATGGGGTCACCAGAGTGGGCCTTGCCTTTAGTAAGCCCGTTTTTGTTTTGCGCTTCCTTGCCTTATCCATATCCAGACACTGCAGGTGCTGGTAGAAGGCATTTGTAAGTGACCACGGCTGCCTACTGTTTGCGTCAAGCTGGGGCTTTGAGAAGGTCTTGCTTTAAGTGTAAGTCGGCTTTTCAAAGTTCTTTTACTGTCATTTTTTATTTCAGGTGGGGGTGGGATTCTCCGATCATCGAGATTCATTTCAATCTGATCTCACCAGTGGGGGTATACTTCGATTGTCCTTGTGGGTGCTCCCATAATGTTGATGATTTTTGAGATGATCTTTTCTGTGTTTGTGGGGTGTGTGACTAGTTCTAGTGTTCTATTTGGTTTATGAATAGTCACCTCATTTAGATAGGGTGTTTGGGCTTGAGTAGTGTTCCCAGTCTATATTAGGGTAGTGAAGTCACCTAGTGGGATGGTGTTTGGTGTTTGATTGTCCTCTAGTGTTTTCAGGAAGGCCATGTGAGTTCCTAGGTGGTCTCTGCTTGAGTAATGCTGCCACTGTTCTATGCCACAATTTGAGTTAATGTATTGCATCTGGTCTCCGATGCACGTGATGCGTTGCCCACCGGATCTGGTAGAGGTGTCTTTTGGTGAATATGTGTCAGGGATCTCGCTGTAGTGCTGTCAGTTTGGGCGGGCATGATAGGTAAAACCTGATGGTGCTGATGGCTCTCCAGGGCCTTGGGCAGGTTTCTGTGCTAGTTCAGGATCGATGTTCTTGGTACTGGTTTACTGCTCGAGTGCGTGCATTTTGAGATTAGACTTCTGGCATTGCTAAAGACATCCCTTAGATTTTCCTTTGCATGTTCTAGGGTGGTAGGTTTTTTTTTTGAGGCCTTGCTAAAAGGCCAGGCATGGGGACACTTTTCCCCTTTGTTATCCAGGGTGAGTTTGGTGTTTGGTGCAGCTGATCATCATGCGAAGCAGCGTGGCTTGTCCAGCATGTCATCCCAGGCAGACAGACATTGGATCCCTTTGAATGACACCAGAGGATAAGCCTGGTGGTACCAGAGATCAGTCCATCTCTGTATTGGCATATTCTGATAGCTGTACACCCCCTGCTCAAGGTCAGGTCATACCAGCCTAATCCTGAGTGGCCTCAATGTCTCTTTCATTTGATCAACAGGAAGCTCCTCAAGGTCGTTTACATGGCTGCTCCAATGACTGAATCATGTTGTGGCTGCTGTTGAGAGACCTGGTGTCGGCATCAGGTTTGGCCTCTTCTTGCGCCCGACAGGCAGCTTAGGAGGACCTCCTTACTCCAGTCTGTTGGCGGGACATCAGTTGTTCTGTCTATGGGTCACCAATCTTAGTGTGACTGTGGCATCTGACTTGTAAGGGTTTGACTGTTGCATGTCTTTGACTGTGAGGGCTATATGTTTTGAGTGTGTTTGACTGGTGGTGGTTGGGGTCTGGCTTGTGTGGCCTCTGCTGTTTTGGTGGATGTTTGGGTCGACACTTGGTATGCAGTTGTGTGTGTTTTGTCAGATGATTTGAGGTCTGTCTGGTTTGTGTTGAGACTAGATTTGAGTAATATTAGTAATGAGTGGTCTATTGGTCTTGTTTGTCTGTTGTTAAAGGAAACTCAGCCTGCTGTTTGGAGGACAGGTTACATCTCTCATGAGCTTGTGTTTGTGGGAGGAGAGGGTTGTCTGTGTACATGTGAGCAATGTTAACATTGGGGTTTATAGTTTGTTCACCAGCTCTATAAGAGCCAGACAAGGCAGCGGTCACCGAAGCAGGAGAAGGAGAAGACAAAAAAAACTGATGCCCTGACATTGGGGCGTGGTGACCCGAAAAATGGGGAGGAGGAGAGGGGGGGATTGGTCTATAAAGTGCACGTATCAATTTAAACTTGTATATGTAGGCATAGTGCAGATCTTAACAGATGAGAGAAAAGTCTGCTTGGGGTGTTGAAAACAGAGGTATTAGACTGAGCTAGTAACAGGGATGTGGGTATATGAGAAAATGGGGCACTCTGCAATTGCCTAGAAGTTAGAAGATTTCTGCAAGGTGATGGGTTTTTATTAGTTTAAAAGTTAAGTATAGTGAAATACTATAATTAAAACAGCAAGATGGACTAAGAAAAAGGTGGTTATTGGAGATTTTGAATAATAAAAATATAGGATGACCAAAAAGTTAAATAATTGAAGGGTAGGCAGTAAAGTGATGGTTTTGGTTAAATGAAAATAAAATATGAAAAGAGAGAAATGAGATAAAGTCAGATTAATGCAAGAGGCAGGCATGCTTAAGAAAGTGGTATAAAACAAGACAACTTAAATGATTGGGCAAAGTGGAAAAGACCAGAACAGAGAGCTGTGGTCTGCATACTCTCATTGTATATTTTGTACACTTGTAATTTCAACCAAAAGGGGTAATATCCTCTCATTGTATACTAACTGCTGTAAAGTCTACAATCTGTATGCTACTACTCTGTAATTTCTTTTTTGTAAAAATTTCTTTTTAAACTTATGGAGTATTTCCCCACAGGACTTTGCTGAAAACGGACACTTGTTGTCCAGTCAGACTATCTGGCAAACAAATATTAAATAAATAAATAATCTTTAACTCATTTACCATTAGTGACACCACTTAGTGCTTCTGTAGAACCAGCCTTGTGGCACCTTTAAGCATTTACTTTTCCCTAGGCATAATTAAATTAGTACTAGCACAACAATGTTGCATACAAGCCACAGGATGTAAGCACCTATTGATTTAAGGGAATTAATATGTAAATTTAGAACATTTCTCTCTTTTCCACTAAATAGTTACAAGGTTTAGCGAAATTAAATTTGTCAGTTCAGATTATGAATCATGTATTCAGAAACTTTAACCAGTTCTACTACAAGCACTGGAGTCCCATGCACTTGAAGACCACTAACTTGCAGTCAGGGGATCAGGTGACTCATAGTTTGCATGGCTGTCCACTAGCACTCAAACTTGATTACATGTTTGGGTGAGGTACAGAAATCATGAGAAGACAATGAATTTGCTGCACCTCACTCAAACACAATAGCTAAATTCTGGGAAAGGTTAGTGTGCTAATCATGGGGAGGTAGTGGGTGGGAGTGAAGATAATGTTTCAGGTAGTTATTGGGATGAAGATTTAAGTTTAGGGAGGTGGGAGCTTTGGCTATAGAGAGGGAAGTTTAGAGTAAGGAAGAGATTAGATATGTTAGGTTTAGAGAGCAGGATGGTCGTTTTAGGTTTAGTGAACAGTAGGGGACTTTTAGGGTTAGGCAGTGGTTAGTAACTTTAGGTTTAGTCAGTGGGACGGATGTTTTAAATTAAGGGAGCAAAATGAAAGTTTCAGGAGTGGAATTTTACAGTTAGGGAGCAATTAGGGACTTTAGGTTATGGGAGGATGGAGTAGAGTTGTAGGTTTAGGGAGTTATTATGGACTTGAGGTTGGCATTGTGGACTGGGTTAGAGTTTGAGTTAAGTGTTCTGGTAGAGCTATGCAGTTCAATAGAGTTGTGAGGTGGGGGGTGATTCACTAGGACTGGATTAGTGAAAATAATGACACTTGCCAATTACAACACTTTGCAGTGAGCATTTGTTTAGTAAGTTTCTAGCATATGAGCACTTATAGCAGATATAATTTAACCCATATTGTTTAAATAACATGTTCGGTCTGAAACCTTTCTTTGGATGTATTAATAATAAATAATGTAAGAGATGTACAGATGGTTTCTCGTTGGTGGTGGACAATGTTTCAGCAACCTATACTGCTTTATTAATTTGCTACAAGTTTAAATGGCATAGGGCTTTTCCTGTAGAAAGTAATTTTACCTCAGAATTGGATCTGTGTTTTATAATGGTTAATAAATTAATTTAATTAAACAGAGTGGATGTTTTAAGAATTCTGCATGGTAACTTTTTTATTTGATGGTAAAATATACATTAATAACATGAAGCATTCTGTGAAATGTGTCAGGTTCAGATCATGCAAAATATATCTTTGTGGATAAAGAATTTTTCAAGTTTCCATAGTTTTAAATGCTTAAGTATTTTATGTATCGCAGCTGAAATTTCCCTAATGGTTTCATTGCGATATTTTTCTGCCAGTTTATTTTATTTATTTGTATTTATTTATTTGAATCTGTTAATGAAGGTAGAGCACTGATCTCAATGGACCCATTTCAGTCTCAGTCCAGAGAAAACATAAAAGTTACACAATAGTTATATGACATTATGTACAGAGTGAATGGCAAAATGCAATAAATACACATTTCATGGTTGGTTTGAGCGAATAAAGGCAATGAATGACATTATATACAGAGTGAGTGAAAAATCAATTTATACACATGCATTACATATAGAGTGGAAATCAGAGCTGGCATGCTGAAAGAATCACAATCAAAACTAGAGTCAGAGCAAGGTATGTAGACAGAAGGATGGAATGAAGAAGTTAAGTTATATGACCGTAGAGATAGCAGGGACATTTCCCAGAGTCTTGAAATGTGATTTTATTTGTTAATGGAAAATGGTATAAGAGGAATGATCTTAAAAAAAAGTGGGGAGACATTCCAACAGTTTGAGACCAAAGACTGAGAAAGCATAGTTTGTACAGCAAAGCCTAGTTTGGGGGTTGAGGAGAGGACATGAGTGGTTAAGATGTCTAAGGTTGTATGTTGATACATCTCTGAATAGTCTGGAAGCTAGTGAAAAGAAGGTGTCATTCCTGACAAGTTAAAATAGTTGAGATGCAAGTAAAAGATAAGTTGTTTCACAGGTAGCCAGTTAGCTTTTTCAATGATTTTGCAGTGGTGATCTTTTATTGGGGAGAGAGTGATGAATGTGCAAATGGCTTTTAGAAGTTGCAACAATTAATGGGAGGCAGTATTCTAGCTGAGCCAGTATGATACTTTTACATCTGGCATTTCTATATCATCTGAAGAGAGAAGAAAATATACTATTAACCGAGAATAACAGACAGTTGATTTTTGTGTGTGTGTAGTCCAGGTGGAATTGGAAATTTAGGAAAGGGTCAAACCAAATCCCTAGTTATTTGAATGAAGTTACATTTCCAATCAGATTATTAAAGTGACTGAGGATTTTTTAGAAGCCTGCAGACAGAAGTGAGCTTTTCTCTTGTGGCAAAAAACATTGTTTTTGTTTAAGAGGAGTTTAGCAGTAATTGTTTATCATTTACCTATTTAATAAGGGCATGAAAATCAGCCCAAAGTTTGAGTTCAACAAAAGAAACATAATGGTTGGTGCAGAACAGGACCATGTTATCAGCATAAAGCAGAAGAAGAAGATGGGTTAAGTCAAAGGAAAGTGTGTTAAGGGATAAAGGAAAGAGGAGAGCAGCCAGAAAAGATTTTGGGGACACTTTTCAGCAGAGGGACTGATGTAGGGGTTGATAAATTTAAACTACCTGAGAAGTGATGGTTACACGTGTAGTTTTTGAACTGAGGCAGTGTGTCATTATTAATGCCTGGTTCGGTGAGATGACCTAGGAGAACTGAGTGATCAACAAGATGAAAGGCTCTGATGAAGTCAGTAAAAATTGCTGCAGTAATTAGGCTTTTGTCGATTCCAAGAAGAATGTTGTCACTGAGTATCCAGATGGATGTGGATGTAACGCGTCATGCTGCTTTTGAGAGAGAAGGTGGTATTGGTTGATGAAATGAGTGAGTTGCAAATATAGTCATTTTTCCAGAATCTTTCCTAGGGTACATAGAATAGAAATGGGCTAAAGTTCTGATGGAACTGAGGGACTGGGTTTCTTAGCAAGTGGTTTTACAGTGGCATTCTTCCAGATATTCGACATAGTATAAAGTGTAATACACAAGTTGTAGATGGTTTCAGTGGAGTTATGATGTCGTCTCTACAATGATAAATAAAGGTGAAGATTGTCAGTACCAGGGGGCTATCAAGTTTAATCTGTTCAAGCAGTAGGTAGATGTCCTTGGATATGATAGTTCTGAAGTAGAATATAGGGATGCAGTTGGAGTAGGCTAGAAGGTTGCTGAAATGAGAAAGTAAATCAGAGGCAGAAAGATGAGAAAATGGCATTTGAAATGGACTACATAGTGGATGCATTTGTTTTAGAAGCTGCAGCAGTTAGTGGAGGACAGTGTTCTAGCTGAGTCAATTAGAAGACTTTACTTATGGCATTACTATCAGGTCTGGATAGAAAAGGGGAGAGACTATTAGCTCAGAATAGGATAGAGTTGATTTTATGTGTGTGTAGTCCCGATGGAGTTGGAAATTTAGGAATAGGTCAAACCAAATCCCTAGGTATTTGAATGAAATGACATTTTCAATACTATTATTCAGATAGTTGAGGATTGTTTAGAGGCCTGTTTTTGCCTACTGCCGAAAAGTATTGTTTTTGTTTTCGAGGAGTTTAGCAGATAATTGTTTATATCAATGACCCACTGAATAAAGGCATGAAAATTAGCTTGAAGTTTAAATGCAAGAGAGGAAACTAAATGGTTGGAGCAGAATAGGACCATGTCATCAGCATAAAGCAGAAGGGGCAGTTGAATTAGGTGAAAAGGAAGTTTGTTAATGTAGATAAAATAGAGGAGAGGAGCCAGGATAGATCCCTCAGGGACACCTTTCTGTAGAGGGCTGATACAGAGGTTGATGAATTAAAATTAACTGATAAGTGGCAGTTTCAGGGGTAGTTTTTGAACCAGGACAGTGTGTGATAAATACCTTATGCTATAAAGTAAATGAAAATTTGTATATAAGTTTTATTAGGGTGACTGTAATATTTATTTGCAATTTAGCCATATAGAGCATAAGTTAATTGAACAGAGAGATGCAATGTCTCCTTTAATTGCTGAAATGAAGTAGACATTGTTTTAAATGTGAGGATTTAAGAAAAATATTTTCTACTTCTGAGTTAATGATCCTCTTAAGGCCCAAAATGCAGAGGTACTTGGGGGGAATAATGCAATGCCTCATGGTATCTTTCTCCATGCGGCTTGTGCTAAGCATGTTAATGAATTCTCAGGTTGGTGTATATTCCCACTTCTTTAAAATGTGTGATTATTAATGAAGGAGAATACTTTACCATTATGGTGCTGGTGTTTTTGTGTATTTGGTGTTTGGGTTAACTCCTTGTCCTGTTCTTCAAGCCTGCAGTGCCTTAGCTTTATATTTAGTTCTAAAGTGAGCATTTTGTATAATTTTATCTACACTGCAATTGAAATATCCATATGTGTCACGGGATGGATGTTTTAGCAATAATCTATGACTGGGTGTGGGTATCTCAGGATTTACCCACATTTGGCATGGTCTGATTATGAGGGCAAAGCCTGAGTGATTAAGCAGAGCCAATCATTAGTAAAAACAATCACAATTTAGAAGCCAACAGTCTTGAACAGGAATAAGTCATATGCAATGAAGTTAAAAAAATACTTCATTATAAAACAGTTAGCTTAGTGCTTTGTCCTGCATGGGACTTCATCAGAGATATACACACTCAAAAGTAGATTATTGCTATTATACAATTACATTATTTGAGAGGAAAAAAACATACCTTTTCTACATAGTGTCATTGCAGTTGTAGCCTTTAGTTCTCTTCTGCTGATGCCTGGTAGTCTGCAGCATGTAGGATGAGTACTGCACATGTGTTAAGCCTGTAAGGACCTGCAGAGTAAATTTTTGTGCATAATACATTGACATTTCTGCCAGATTCCTGGTGTCTGAGAAAATGCTTTTTGTGTGTAGTAGGCTTGTCTGTGGAGGTATCTACATAGGTACTCACAGCATTACTTTCTATGTGTTTGCTGCTCTAGACACTGTTAACAATCACTGTGAGGTAAGTACCTCCTGCCAAATTTATAGCAGCACAGAAAAAAATAGAAAACGAACTAGTTGACCCTCTGGCCAATAAAACAACTGCACTATGAGCCCTTTTATGTGTTTTGCCAACTCTGATAGACCAGACAAACAGCTCCTGCCACAAGATGAATAAACCTAGTCCTCCTAATGCAAAATCTAAGTAGAAGAGGCCCACAAGTGTAATGCTACCACAAACCACTTCACAACTAGCTGGAAATTCTTGCTGAAGACAGTCTTACAGCAGTAACAGTGAGAAGAAATGCATTTTTTTTTACAAAAATACACTAAAATACAAAATTAAAATCAAGAAACTGCAGGAGAGTGCTAGATACAAGTAAAACAATTCCAGAACACAGGCTAGCACACTAAGTCATTCTGAACTCTGGGAAAATCAGATGGAGACAATATGCAGTGAAGGATATTAAAAATCAGACAAAAATGTTGCGTTGAGGGTAGTCAATGTAAAAATTACTTACCTAGAAAATACTGTGTTTTCTTTCTATACTCCAGAGAAATCAGTTATTTGTTCTTTTGAGTCTTATAGAGGTGTTTATTGGTAATGTCCTGAAGAAATGTGTGACATCTCAAAACATATATTTACAGAATACAGTCTGTCAGAGAAGTTTTACATAGAAGTTCAGCTAGCATGGAAGTTGAAAAGGGGTCTGGATCAGCTCCAAAGGCATAGAGAGATAGAACACTGGCTGTGAAACAAATAATCCAAGTCCATTTACTAGCTGGGAGACCTGTTAGAGATGGCAGAGGAATGAGGATTAATCTTGTTAGCCTCTTTTGAGGAGAGTTGAGGAAAATGTGTCTTTGGCACAACCCTGTGATGGAATCCTCATGACATCAGGGATCACGTGGATGTATTGTCAGCGAGGGAGAAGGAGCTAGATGGCATCATACATGGAGGTGTGTATGCCTCAGTCACCAAGCTCATTGCTCTCCTATCTTTTGGATAGTGCTAGACATGTACCAGGAAGAAAGTAAGGACCTAAACCATTCAAATCTGTCTTGGGCAGCATCATTGCTGGATTCCAGGCTCACTCATCTCTTACTAAGAAACATCACAACCAAGCATGACGGAGAGCTGGTGACCCATAAAGTGACCATGGTTTGGCGAGTGTTCAGAGTCAAAGACAGTCATGTTACCACAGGTGAATTATCGAATGCCACACATAGTACAGTAGAAAAAATATTTTGTTTGGAGTTTTACTTGACTAACAGAGTAACTATCTAAGGGGTGCCATGCCTGATACTGTTTCATATTTGCCTGAGTTTTTGGTAAGGGGAAGGCTTGCTATAGCTTAAAGATGTGTCACCATGGCTTAGACAAAGACTGCAGCACTAACCATGCATGCATGGCTTAGACAAAGACTGCAGCACTAACCATGCATGCATGGCTTAGACAAAGACTGCAGCACTAACCATGCATGCATGGCTTAGACAAAGACTGCAGCACTAACCATGCATGCATGGCTTAGACAAAGACTGCAGCACTAACCATGCATGCATGGCTTAGACAAAGACTGCAGCACTAACCATGCATGCATGGCTTAGACAAAGACTGCAGCACTAACCATGCATGCATGGCTTAGACAAAGACTGCAGCACTAACCATGCATGACTAGAAGAGGCTATGTCAGGATGCACTGCCATGTGAAAATTGCTAGCTACAGCTTAGCAATTAAAAGATCCAAAACATTTTGATTGCAACTAAAGGCTGAAAAATTCCTGGACTCCATATGCTGGCCTGTCATGTACAGGATACCATAACCAATTTTACTATATAACAGTATTTGAATATTTAGGAATAGTGCTATGTCTGATTAAAGCCTCGGTGGTACAGCGGTAGCATTGTTGCCTCACAATAAGAGGTTCTCCTGTTAGATCCTTGGCTGGAGTGCCTTCTGTGTAGAATCTGCATGTTCTCCCCATGGTCGACTGGCCTCCAAAAGACATGTGTGAATGGGCGTGCCTTCGCTGAAGGTTGGGTGTCAAGCTGGCAACTCAGCACCATAAAAATCGACTGCCAATCATTAGCGGACCAGAGTTCCGCTGTGGCGACCCCTAACCGGAAAAAAGACAAACAAGTGCTATGTCTGATTAATTTTATTATATCACTCACAATTGAGTTATTTAAGTATCTGAAATGGAAATGTTTTTTGTATTCCTCACTGTAGCCTATTCCATCAGGGAGTCCATGTTTCTTCAACTTTCTCCTCACCCATTCTAATTTGGTTGTATTTCTATGGAATAAAATGATTTAAAAAATGAAAGAGAAGCGACTATGAAACTAATCATAATTAACTTTTTTTAATTTTTTTTAGTCCCAACCCCCACCCCACCAGAATAGCCATCTATCCAAACACCTCCATGGTGTTGTACTGGCCCACAGGTTCCCTCATCCAGTCAGCAAAGTGCTGCAATATGAAACTCAGGAGACAGGTAGCAGACCATCATTTGCTGCTAATCATGATGTTTTCACTATAACTTATACTCCTAGCTAGTCTATGGACTTACCATTCAAAATATGCAGCACCAGTTCTCACTAACACCTCCATGCTTTATAGTCATTTTATGATGTAAGGATATGGAAGGAGTTTACAAACCCTTGTTAGGCAGTTTAACACAGAACTGAACTGGGTCAAGAAAAATGATAGCAGAGCATTCATTACCACATATAGTTCAAGTGGTATGCAAATTATGAATATTTTAAAAACAAATTGGAATATTTTAAAGTGGGTAATGAGCTGTTCAATGACTTGGGGCATATGCCAAAAGTTATTTATAGAAGAGACAGGACCTTTAGGGACCTGTTAGAACTCAATGACACACATACTTTTAACAACAAAGGTCCTATCAAAAGCACTTTTAAATGTGGAAAGTGTTCTTATTGTAAATATGTCATGGAAGGGGATAAACTTGTAATTAATGGAGAAGAATGGGTCAACAGGAGAATTTACTACACTGTATTTCTATGAGAGTTGTATATGTTGCTAAGTGACTGGCCTGCTCAGCTTTCTATAAGGGAAGACAAAAAAAAAAAAGCTAAGATATAGAATTTATTAACCCTGTTGTGACATTGAAAGACAAAAAGGAAAATGGGCTTTTGCGAAACATTTGGGGATAATCCTGATCACTGTTTCAAATTCTAGGTGTTGATTCTGTTTTTTAGTCTCCAGAAGTGACCCATGAAAGTTGAAACTTAATGCTTTAGAATTAAAGTGACAACACTTAACAGCTACACACTCAAACTACATGGCTTGAATGATACAGTTTGTATAGACAGCATTTTAAAACTGAAACAACTAGAATTTTAATTATTTTGTCTTCCCAACACTTTATATAGATGTAAAATAACACTTTCTGTATCTTTTAGGCTGCACATTTTTAATGTCAAATGTTAAAGTTTAGATGTGCATACAGGGTGCTGAGGCTTTAACTTCACTTAATTGTTTAGCTAGCTTGGATGACATCAGAACTTTTAAAAACTAGCATGTAAGCAGTGTGTTTTAAGGTTTGTACTATTCTGATGAAGTCCTTGATTGTCCTGGATGAAAGCACTTAAACTAATTGTGTTTTATTAAACTTGAGTATCGATCTTCTGGTTCCTGTGCCTGAGTTTATTACAACTATCACATTGGTGCCTGGATTTATTACAACTATCACATTGGTGCCTGGATTTATCCAACTTGCAGCTGGCAACTTTGTTGAATTCTTCTGTGCTTTGCTGTGCTTCCTGGTGATCCAGTTCTTAAGCTTTGGTTGGTTACATGGTTTACTTCAGCTAAGTATTCATGTTTGGTATTTCTTAGTCTATGGACTAACCATTCAAAACATGCAGTGCCAGTTCATAGTCATCTTAAGATGTCAGCAGCATGCAGGCCCAGCTAACTTAAATGCATACCCAGAGCAGCCAAAGGTTGCTCATCACAAAATATGTTTGTTTTTAGTTCATAAGACCCAGGGCATTCTTTTAAAGTTCAGAGTTCTTACAGATGTTGTCTGTGCTACTCTACAGATTTCAGTCTTTGGAGGTCAGCAGGCTCATGACAGATATTTTGGCCTGACACTGTTTTGATGTTACTGTTAGAAAAACACAATTAAAATGAAATAGACAGAATGAAATGGGTTATAGCAACGGGGAATGGCTGTTTTACAAGGAAATCCGAAATCTCATTGTATTAGTATAAACTGTAATGATGATTTTCATTATAATGTGTCTGCACATTCAGCTGGTATAATGAGGCCAGAATTAAATCTGTCTCATATATTTTGAGTTAATAAAGTGATTCTGGATGTTGACCAAATGCCATGATTATGTACTGCCAAGTTTGCTTGGAGGCATATGCAATTTGCAGTTCAACAGGCCTCCAGAAAAGCAGTGCAGAGGTCAGTGTATAATGCTGTCAATCTGTTCCTGTTGTCTTTGATGTAACAGAAAGAATGTGATTACACATGAGACTGCAGGTGTAGAAGAGGGTGGAACTGAAGTTGAGAGGCGGTAACCTTATTATTTAGGGTTATTGTAACATGACATCACATTCAGATTTTAGTAGGCAAAACAATCTTTTGCTGGTAAAAACACAAGTTTATTTCCACAAATAAAATCCAACTATACAGTGATCTCTTGGTTAAGCGCTTTCATCTGAGTACCTCAGATTTCATCAGAACCAATATTAACTCATTCAACTCTCATTTTAAAATAAAATTGGCGCCAAAAATATCAAAGTATGTGCTTTCTTAAATATACATTTCCAGCAACCTTGTAAAATAGAATACTTGAAACTGATTACAGAAAATTACCCTATAAATATCATTAAAAATGTTTAAAAACATACTATTTATACAAATTATGTTAATATATATGTGCAAAAATGCAAAAATGTTGAAAATATGAAATGTTTCATAGTTAACCATTCCAATTCATTTTTAACATAAAATTGTGTATTATATAATGTAAAATCTATATTATACATTATGTTAAACATTCCTATACTAAAATTAATGAACTTCCACTATTATACACAGTACAAACAATATATATAAAAATATTTATAAAAATAATAATGAGGAAAATTCAATAAAATGAATATATAGGCATCAAAACTAGTACTTATCCCCGGTCCAAGATTAAAAATGGCTTAATACTAATGAAGTCATTAAGGCCGGGGAAAGTAGTAGCATCACAATATATTTGCCACTCACTTTCTTTATATGCTAGCCATGTCTTCCAATTACCACCATATGCTGATTGTTCTACCTGATCAATAATCATAAATCTAAAAATATGATCTTCACCCTTATCCAGGACATGTCTACTTAGGGCATTTTTGATATCTTTTTTCTTTATTTTATAAAGATGTTCATAAATTCTTGTTTTGAATTTTCTCTCTGTCTTGCCTATATAATAGGCAGGACAGGTAGAACAGGTGGCAAGGTATACTACCCTCTGACTATTACAGTTTCCTGTTATACTCCAACACTTGGTTTTCATCAAATTTTCCAATCTGACCATACTCTCTTCATTAATATTCTTGCACTGCTTGCAAGAGCCACACTTTTTTGTTGATCTTCTTTTCTTCTTTATCCTAGTATAAGAGCTAACCTCCAAAAGTTTTTTCAAATTGAGGGCAGTTTTGTAAACACAAATAGGATTATTCTCGATGTTGGCCAAGATACTGTCAGAGGTATTCAATAATTCCCAATGCCTTTTGACTATTTCCTTCACAAGACTAGTGTATGGACTAAACATAATGATACAAACTGTTCTACTAATTTGGGAATTTTTCTTTTTATTTTCTCCTAATGATTGTCCCAACAGGGGTTTATATCTCGTACCCCAGTTGTCTTTAACAAATTTAGCCACATTTTTTACCATTCTTTTTGGATATTTTCTGTCCAAAAACATCCATGAAATAGTATCTATTTCTTTTTCCATACTCTCTCTAGAAGAAGACATCCTCGCTGCCCGAATATATTGTCCCTTAAGCACGTTCCTAAAAACATGTTGAGGGTGACAACTACCAAATTCTATATAGTCGTTTGAAAAAGTAGATTTTCTATAGATTTGTGAAGCAAATCCATCAGGGGTGGTACTTATAAAAGTATCTAAATAGGCAATGCCTAATTTGTCCATCTTGTATGTAAACCTTAAGTAGTTAGTACTTGAATTAATATAATCAATGAAACTCTTAATGTCTTCAGAAGGGCCCTTCCAAATAATGAATAGATCATCCAAATACCTAGAATAAAGGGAAATATATTTAAAAAATTCACAAGGGAACAAAAACTGATTTTCCCATTCAAGCATGACCAGGTTAGCGAAAATGGGGGCACAGGAAGCCCCCATAGCCACTCCACTGGTCTGCCTAAAATATTCTCCTTCATGTTGAATATAATTATGGTCAAGAATTAGCCCCATCATATCCAAGATTAGGTTAATTCTGTCCCAACTTAGCCCTGAATATTTTCTCAGGCTATTTTCAAAAAATTCCAAACCTATTGTACAAGGAATATAAAAAAATAAATCTTGTACATCTATTGTAAGAAATATCATATGCTCGGACCATACCTCAGACGTGAATCTACTCAAAAATTCCCAAGAATCTTTAACCATATGAGGAACCATATTGTAAATATGTTTGGTCCAATGATCAATTGTAACACCCATATTGTAAGTCTTGGAATATGAACCAGCTATAATAGGTCTAAAAGGTGGGGTGTCGATAGATTTATGAATTTTTGGAATTCCAAAGATACAAGCAACTCTTGGAAATTCGGTTCTCAAAAAATTATAAAGTTCATTAGTTATGTGGTTATCCAACAAGTATTCTTCTATAATTAAATCAATCCGATGATGACCTATATTGATCTGATTTAGAGAAACTTCTTCATAATTTTCAGAAATGAACAAAATGTTGTGTATTGCTTTATTATAATTCTCTGTGTCAAAAATAATGATACCCCCTCCCTTGTCTGGTTTCATTAATCTAATATTTTTATTATTTACCACATTCTGTAGACATTCTCTCTCCCCTTTGGTAAGATTGTCTTCAAAGGGGGCATTAAGGTTATTTCTCGTATGTATATTCTTGTGTAATCTATAAATATCCCTACACACCATTTTTTCATAAATTCCCACTTGAGGGTGGGGATTATGTATGTATGCACTCTTTTTACTAAGTCTGTCTTCTCTTTGGTTTCTTCCAAGGTCCAAGTCATTTTTAAATTGTAGGGCCAAGTTTATTCTTCGACAGAATAACTTTATCTCCTTAACAACATCAACAAAATTAAATTTAACTGTCGGAATATACTTCATTCCCTTGCTGAATAGCTTAAAAAATTCATTTGAAATATAAAAATTAGTATAATTGTAAACTTTAAAACCAGCAAAGGATGAAACTAATGGGCCTTTGTTTTTTATGGCTTCCTCATTCTTAGATGGTTGATCAATAATGTGCATATCCATCCCTTGTTCCTCTATAACACAATCCAGGTTAACCAATGGGGGAATAGTAAGGGGATTATTGAATAATGACAAATCATTGCACTTTAAGCCATCTTTGTTTAAATCATTTTTGGTGTTTAAATCATTTTTCGTGTTCAATACTTTCTATGATATTGCTTGGGTGCAGGATGATGTCTCCCCCCTTGAAAATTTAAATTTTCCTCTATCCTGTCCACCCTGTTAGAAAAAATTCTTTCTAAGACCTCATGTCCTTTTTTAACACTTCTACCTTCAGTAGGACATGGCCATATGTAGACTCTGTGTTCCCTGTATAGACATAAATCCCTATCAATTTTCTTCAGTTTCCTACTATATACAGTTTTTGCTTTATTCTCAGCATATATAAATTGTTTGTGATACAAGTCATGCCATTCATCAAATCTAGCATTGTTCACAATCTCTCCATTTAAAGTTTCCACTTCATTTAATAACAGAGAAATTTTCCCATCATTATACTTAATTAGTTTCTTTATGAAATAAAAACCAAATTCGTCAAACATTTCATTAAAATCACGAATAACATCCTCTTCATATTTTAAACCCAAAGGTAGTTTAAAAAATCTAATGCCCTTAGGAACTATGCCTAAAGTGAGGCATTTTCCTAGGTATGCATTATCAATTTTTGCACATTTTAATAAAATTAGTTTTTTACCTAAAACACATATCTTATCTTTGATAAGTTCAGAAGAGCGTACATTTCTTCCCTTATTTGAATTGTTAATAACCCCCTCTGAGAAATAATCAATTTCTTCATTTAGAAAATCATTTAAAAAATCATTTCCAACACTTTTTGGGGTATACTTTTTACCCTGTTTTGAAATATTTTTAGAAACAGGGCTTAAGAAATTGTCTCTTGTTTCTGTACCTTTACAATGTTCAAGTCCCTTGGAAATTGAAGCAGCATACGATTTCGTTTGCACCTTCCCTTTCGGTTTGGCGCCCAACTTATAGAACTCCTCCCATTGCAAAAGACTCAAATCAAAAGTAAAATCGCCTGCTGGTGATAGATTAATGTCCACATCCTTACTATCCAGGTCGAGTGCTGTTCTCGGCGTTCCTGTAGGGTTGAATAATCCTTGTCCGTTTGGGATTTCTTCGTCACTGACAAAAACCTCCGAAATGTTCTCATTCTGTGGTGAGGGTAAATCTAACCCTGACTTACACTTCACTTTGTCGTTAGTTCCGCCAAGCTGAATGGATTCAGAGAGCTTCCCCACAAGCTCGAGAAGTCTACTAACGTCACTCTGAAGTGACGTAACTTCCGCCCGGAGTTCCGAGTACTCTGTCCTGCTCAATGAAGCAGATGGTGAACCGGTATCTGTCGAAGAATAAACTTGGCCCTACAATTTAAAAATGACTTGGACCTTGGAAGAAACCAAAGAGAAGACAGACTTAGTAAAAAAAGTACATAAATACCTAATCCCCACCCTCAAGTGGGAATTTATGAAAAAATGGTGTGTAGGGATATTTATAGATTACACAAGAATATACATACTAGAATTAACCTTAATGCCCCCTTTGAAGGCAATCTTACCAAAGGGGAGAGAGAATGTCTACAGAATGTGGTAAATAATAAAAATATTAGATTAATGAAACCAGACAAGGGAGGGGGTATCATTATTTTTGACACAGAGAATTATAATAAAGCAATACACGATATTTTGTTCACTTCTGGAAATTATGAAGAAGTTTCTCTAAATCAGATCAATATAGGTCATCATCGGATTGATTTAATTATAGAAGAATACTTGTTGGATAACCGCATAACTAATGAACTTTATAATTTTTTGAGAACCGAATTTCCAAGAGTTGCTTGTATCTTTGGAATTCCACAAATTCATAAATCTATCGACACCCCACCTTTTAGACCTATTATAGCTGGTTCATATTCCAAGACTTACAATATGGGTGTTACAATTGATCATTGGAGCAAACATATTTACAATATGGTTCCCCATATGGTTAAAGATTCTTGGGAATATTTGAGTAGATTCACGTCTGAGGTATGGTCCGAGCATATGATATTTCTTACAATAGATGTACAAGATTTATTTTCTTGTATTCCTTGTACAATAGGTTTGGAATTTTTTGAAAATAGCCTGAGAAAATATTCAGGGCTAAGTTGGGACAGAATTAGCCTAATCTTGGATATGATGGGGCTAATTCTTGACCATAATTATATTCAACATGAAGGAGAATATTTTAGGCAGACCAGTGGAGTGGCTATGGGGGCTTCCTGTGCCCCCATTTTCGCTAACCTGGTCATGCTTGAATGGGAAAATCAGTTTTTGTTCCCTTGTGAATTTGTTAAATATATTTCCCTTTATTCTAGGTATTTGGATGATCTATTCATTATTTGGAAGGGCCCTTCTGAAGACATTAAGAGTTTCATTGATTATATTAATTCAAGTACTAACTTCTTAAGGTTTACATACAAGATGGACAAATTAGGCATTGCCTATTTAGATACTTTTATAAGTACCATCCCTGATGGATTTGCTTCACAAATCTATAGAAAATCTACTTTTTCAAACGACTATATAGAATTTGGTAGTTGTCACCCTCAACATGTTTTTAGGAATGTGCTTAAGGGACAATATATTCGGGCAGTGAGGATGTCTTCTTCTAGAGAGAGTATGGAAAAAGAAATAGACACTATTTCACGGATGTTTTTGGACAGAAAATATCCAAAAAGAATGGTAAAAAATGTAGCTAAATTTGTCAAAGACAACTGGGGTACGAGATACAAACCCCTGTTGGGACAATCATTAGGAGAAAATAAAAAGAAAAATTCCCAAATTAGTAGAACAGTTTGTATCATTATGTTTAGTCCATACACTAATCTTGTGAAGGAAATAGTCAAAAGGCATTGGGAATTATTGAATACCTCTGACAATATCTTGGCCAACATCGAGACTAATCCCATTTGTGTTTACAAAACTGCCCTCAATTTGAAAAGACTTTTGGAGGTTAGCTCTTATACTAGGATAAAGAAGAAAAGAAGATCAACAAAAAAGTGTGGCTCTTGCAAGCAGTGCAAGAATATTAATGAAGAGAGTATGGTCAGATTGGAAAATTTGATGAAAACCAAGTGTTGGAGTATTACAGGAAACTGTAATAGTCAGAGGGTAGTATACCTTGCCACCTGTTCTACCTGTCCTGCCTATTATATAGGCAAGACAGAGAGAAAATTCAAAACAAGAATTTATGAACATCTTTATAAAATAAAGAAAAAAGATATGAAAAATGCCCTAAGTAGACATGTCCTGGACAAGGGTGAAGATCATATTTTTAGATTTATGATTATAGATCAGGTAGAACAATCAGCATATGGTGGTAATTGGAAGACATGGCTAGCATATAAAGAAAGTGAGTGGCAAATATATTGTGATGCTACTACTTTCCCCGGCCTTAATGACTTCATTAGTATTAAGCCATTTTTAACCTTGGACCGGGGATAAGTACTAGTTTTGATGCCTATATATTCATTTTATTGAATTTTCCTCATTATTATTTTTATAAATATTTTTATATATATTGTCTGTACTGTGTATAATAGTGGAAGTTCATTAATTTTAGTATAGGAATGTTTAACATAATGTATAATATAGATTTTACATTATATAATACACAATTTTATGTTAAAAATGAATTGGAACGGTTAACTATGAAACATTTCATATTTTCAACATTTTTGCATTTTTGCACATATATATTAACATAATTTGTATAAATAGTATGTTTTTAAACATTTTTAATGATATTTATAGGGTAATTTTCTGTAATCAGTTTCAAGTATTCTATTTTACAAGGTTGCTGGAAATGTATCTTTAAGAAAGCACATACTTTGATATTTTTGGCACCAATTTTATTTTAAAATGAGAGTTGAATGAGTTAATATTGGTTCTGATGAAATCTGAGGTACTCAGATGAAAGCGCTTAACCAAGAGATCACTGTATAGTTGGATTTTATTCGTGGAAATAAACTTGTGTTTTTACCAGCAAAAGATTGTTTTGCCTACTGAACTAACGTCTTGCTCGAGCTGTGGACTGGTTACTGTTATTTTTATTTCACGTGGTTGGACTTTCAAGAGTTTATCACATTCAGATTTATTGAATGCAGTACATAATAAATTAATTGTACTTCTTGTTAAATTTTGCAGAACAAAGCTGAATCTCTTGGCAGACTTCATCTTGCATTATGAATAGCATCATTCAGGTAATGTTGTAAACATGCATTTTAACACCTTTATAATGCTTAATGATTGCAGATAGATCGTATATACACCAGTAATCCTATCTGATGAATAAGTGCATGATGTCAGTCTGTGATTTCTATCAAATATCAACAGTAACCTCCTTTCAGGGGTGGTTTGTGCTATAGGACTGCAGGACTGCAGCCCCCACAGCTGTGGAAAAGGAAAAAAAAATCAGCGAGCATGGAATGTTTCCGAACTTCCCCACATGTGGGGATCCATACTGCTGCAACAGCAATCCAGAGTAGGAAGAAGGCATCTCAGTACTCTGATGCCCAGAATTCTATGTGGCGATGACTGCATAGAATGGAAGAGATCCAGACTGCAACATCCACAGGCTGGAGCCTGCTCTCTCACAGGGAAAAACATGCTTACACAAGATTGACTTGGGATTGAAGCTACTGGGGGAAGGACATGTGTGTGTGTGTGTGTGTGTGTGTGTGTGTGTGTGTGTGTGTGTGTGTGTGTGTGTGTGTGTGTGTGTGTGTGTGTGTGTGTGTGTGTGTGTGTGTGTGTGTGTGTGTGTGAAGGACATGTTATTGAAGCAAGTGTGTGTGTGAGAAATGCCTCAGTTGATATATACTGGTGGCTAGAGAGAACTCAGATGGTGGGGGCTCAGGCTTGAATCCTGTACGTTGGGTGCAGGTAGCAAGAGCCTGAGTTCCCTACCCACCACCTTCTGTGCAAACTTTGCAGAATTTTGCCTCATATTTTTGTTCTGTTCTGTTCCTCATAAAATCTGTGGATTTTTAGTTTAGTACATAGTGCAGTGGTAGCATTGTTGCCTCCCAGCTAGAGGTTCTCTGGTTTGATTCTTGGCTGGGGTGCCTTCTGTGTGGAGTCTGTATGTCCTCCCTGTGTTTGTGTGGGTTTCCTCTGGGTGCTCTGGTGTCCTCCCATGTTGCAAAGGCATGTGTCTGGAGTGTTTCTCCCTGGGCCACTGATGAAAATTGGCTTTGGTTCCAAGTCAGACTTTCATAGTTAACAAATGTTAAATAAATAAAAATGGCAGGCATTTGAATTTCAGACTTCATATTCTTTAGAAAGTACATGGTAACACAAAACCTTTTATTCTAGCAATTCTCTAAGTTTTTAAGATGAATATTTGAAATTTTTCTCTATTTTTGGGACTGTATTCCCCATTATTGACTTCATCCAGGCTTTTTTGTGCTAAGGTTGAGAGCTATGGTGAGAACTGAATTCACTGAATATGTTTGGGGGTTGTATTCCTCCATTATTGGCTTTGTCCAGGTGTTTTATGCTAAGAGGTTGACAGCTATGGTGAGAACTGAATTTACTAAGTGGTAGCCATTTAAGTTTTAGTCTTCCTCTCATTCACAACACAGCTGATTTGGCATAGTGGTACATTGCTCTGACTGTTTTGCCCAGGGTCCTAGGTTCAGGACTTGGCAGTGAAATGTATGGTAGTAACACAGCATTTTATTCTAACAACTTTCCAAGATTATACAAACAATGTTTAAAATATGTTCCTGGTTTTGGGGCTTTTGTCCCCCTATAACATTTTGGCTTTTTCCAGATTTCTTGTGCTGCAAAGTTGAGAGATACATCTGGGTGTCTAGTAAATTTTACAAAGAGCTGAGAGCTGCAGGTGAAGAGAAGTTTAGTGCTGCTGATGCTGAGCCTGCTTGCAACGTTAATAGCACAACAGGTAGAGTTCTTGCTTTTGATGCAGAGAACTGTGGGTTCTACTACCACAATATGTATATGCA
This sequence comes from Protopterus annectens, assembly GCF_019279795.1. Classification (NCBI taxonomy): domain Eukaryota; kingdom Metazoa; phylum Chordata; order Ceratodontiformes; family Protopteridae; genus Protopterus; species Protopterus annectens. The sequence continues at coordinate 157,702,933 of NC_056740.1, forward strand.
TTGTTGATACTGTGTTGTAAAGGGGGTGGATGCTGCAGTCCTTTTTGGTGAAGATATCTAGTAACTATGAAGCTGTTATCAGTTTACCATCCATTCCTTATTGCAATATTACTAGCTTATCATTTTTTAATGTAACATAGGTAATTTATTCCTCAAGGGCAACAGGCACTTTATTCATAGATGAAACAATGAAATATAAAAGTTGTTTGCTACCAGCAGCCTCTTCATTAGTTTCAGATCTCTTTAATGTGGAATTATTTAGATGACATTTACTTCTTCAGAGATTGTGCATATTTACTGATACTGGTGGATTGTTGAAGTTTGAGTAGACTTTTATGATGGAAATGTTCTAAATTGGGCAGTTTTGTCATTATTCGTGTATGCATTTTGTTCCATTGTTTACTGGAAAAATGTTCAAATCAATAAATTTAAAACACCCTCTAACAACTGTACTGTATTATACAAGGAATATTATTTAATACAATCAGGAAGGTGTATCAAGAACACATGTATGTTTCATGTGCAAGGGGCCTATGATTTGAAAACAGCCCAAAGTTAATCTTTATCTGCCACTGGCAAAATGCATTTTCTTTGAATGTAGGTTTCAATGCTATTTCAATGCCTGGTGTCAGAGCCATGGCCTCAAGCTCAATGCCAAAAATTGCAGTGTCATCCCCTTTGGTAAAATCTCTGTACCCATGAACTACCACATAGGCAGCAATCTACTTAACAATGAATGTGTGATAAGAGACCTTGGGACCCAGGTGGACAGTAGTCTCTCCTTTGATAGTAACATCACCACAGTAGTCAGGAAGTCCTTCTATGTGGCACACCTCATCATAAAAGGGTTCTCATCCAGGAAAAAAGAGATCATTGTTCCCCTCTACTTGTCACTCATTAGACCCATTATAGAGTACAACACCCCTTTTGGAATGTACCTCACAAGACCTCTGCAGCAGCTGGAAAGGCCACAGAAGTACCTCACAAAGAGGATTACTGGCCTCAAACAAATGCCCTACACTGACCGCCTCAAAAAACTCCAGCTTTACTTCGTAGCATATTGCCTACTCTGAGGTGATCTCTGCCTAACATATAAAGCTATGTCAAACCCAGAGCTGTTGGACATGCTACACCTAAAGAAATCCCAATCCTTCCGAGCTACATGCTCTAGGGACCTAAACCTTGTCACCACAGTAAACAGGACATGCTGGAGGGAAAGATTCCTGTCTCAGAGACTTCCTATACTCTGGAACAAGCTACCCATCTATGTCAAGCAAAGTTCTTCATTAGCACTCTTCAAGAAAAATCTTGATGAGTGGATGGGAAATAGAAAATACACCCCGGGGATCACTTCTGTGTCTCTGCTGGACAGTGGCACAGGAAAATAATGTTCTTGGGTGGCATAAGCTATGGAACCTTGCTGGCTAAGCTTAAGTAGGCCCTTGGGCTGATAGCCTAGGACCTACCTATAAACCTATGAACCTATGAATGTGAGTTTCAAGGGCAGAGAAATTTTAATGCTAAGTCTACTTTCATTGTGAAACTGCATTGCTTTGTTTAGCAGGTCTATTAGTGTTTGTGCTGTAAAATGCAAACTAAAACTTTCAAATGAAATCTAAATCATCACAGCCATAAAGCAGTATGCACATTACAGTGTTTATGGTAAATGGGGTGAAATAACCAAGTAATGGGACATTGGAATGGCTGCAGGGGGGAGGCTCCTTTTGACCATGATTTTGTAAGGGGGGGGCAGCAAACTCAAAGACAGCCCCGGCTGAACTATACCACTCAACTGTCCAGATTTTTTGAAGAATGAATAGATTTTTGCTTCGTATTTTTGGTTTGTTCCTCATAAAATTTGTGGTTTTCTGGCAAATCATTTAGGAATTAAGTCACTAAATAATGACAGATATTGAGTTTCAGACCTCATAATATTCAGAAAAATGCATGTTAAAGCAAAACCTGTTATTCTATCAACTAAGTTTATACAAGAGAAATGTTTAGTACTGTTTGTATGTTCCCCCAATATATTAGGCCTTGTCCAGATTTTCTGCATTAAGAGGTACTTGCAAATAAATCACACGGTGGTGCAGTGGTTAGCATTGTCACCTCACAGCAAGAGGTTCTCTAGTTCGATCATTGGCTAGGGTGCCTTCTGTGCGGAGTCTGCATGTCCTCCCTGTGGTCACGTGGGGTTCCTCCGGGTGCTCTGGTTTCCTCCCACATCCCAAAGACATGCTATAGGTGGATTTGACACTCCAAATTGGCCCTAGGTGTGAGTGTGTGTGTGCCTTCTGTGGAAGGTTGGGCGCCGGGCTGGCAACTCGACACTGTAAAACTCCACTGCCAATCATGAGTGGACAGGTGATCTGCTGTGGTGACCCCCTAACCAGGAAAAGCTGAAAGAAAAAGATAAAATTAGGAATATCTAAACCTCTCAACTGTCCCCAATTTTGCCTCAAAATGTTGCTCTCCCCCTAACAATCCCTCTGCAAAATAGCAATTTTGAAAGAAAATGTGGAGGGTTTACAATTATAAATAACTGTAGTGATCAGAGTTATATATTACTTTTATTTCAGAAATGCATGTAGATTCTCTTATTTTGTCAGCTGTTCAAGTTAACAGAGCTAATATTAAAAAACTGTCCATTTGACAGGTTCTCAGCTGTATTGTGTGGCAGTTTTATATTTTTGCATCACATTTTTGGTGTGTTTTTCATAAAATTGTGGTTTTTCTGGCAAATTTGTGGCAAATCATTAAAGACTGAAGTTAGAAAATAATGACAGACATTTGAGTTTCGGATGTCATACCCTTCAGAAAATTCATACTAATGCCAGACCTGCTACTATTCTATTATCTTTCTAAGTTTATAAGAGCAATATTTAAAAATTGTCCTTATTTTTGGGCCTTTGTCCCACTTCTATGTATAGCTTTGTCTAGATTTCTTGCTCTGAGGTTGAGAAGTATTTCAAATGTGTCATCACTGACAGCCAGAGATATTTCAAATTGTGACGTACTTGTTGCACCCCACTCCCCCATGTAGTGACTCTGGATGTGTCCAAGCAAGGCAAGGAGCAGTTATGCAGTGTAAGTGTGCAGAGTATTCTCTATATTAGGTTTACACTTTGTGCCCACTAAATCTAGTTATCTACCCAGGTTACTCATTGAGCTTAAATTATTTGTCCGGAACCTAAATCTAACCTTATTTTTTAAAAACCACGAAGTACATAACAATTTTCTCACTAGAAGTAGTACTTTCAACTCCCCCACCAACCCGGTTTTAAAAATTTTTGAAGAATCTGTAGAGTGAGTTTGGAGAGAAAATATGGTTAGGAAACATCTGGACCAATCTTCGAATTTTGCCCCACATTTGCAGGCAGTGGTAGACAAACTAAAAACAGAAGGGATAAGAATGATGAAACCAGATAAGGGGGGTGGAATAGTGCTGATGCATCAGTTTGACTATGACAACTATATTCACGACCTTTTACAAGACATCAACATTTATGACGCTGTTTCAAAAAATGAATTAAATATTGCACTAGCAAATATCAAATACGGTTTACATGACCATTTTATCCAAGGGGCAATTAATGAAAATCGTTACAACTTTTTAATGGTACCAAAACCTAAAACTCCAGTGCTATTTGGAATTCCCAAGGTGCACAAGGGGCTAGATCCCCTCAAATTTCGACCAATTGTTGCGGGGGCGGGGTGGATCACTGAGCCCCTTAGTAAGTTTGTGGACTTCCACTTAAAAGAATTTGTGTCCACCCTTGATTTTGTATGTAAAGACTCATGGCAATTTTTAGCCAGTATGTCTTCAGACATTGACAACTCTGATATCCTTATGGTAACCATAGACATAGTTGAGTTCTTCCCAAGTATACCCCACGACATAGGTATAGAATGGTTTATGGAGACATTAGCCACTGAAACAGGGCTGAGTAACAGTTTAACAAATCTCATAGTTGAGTTCATGGAGACTATTCTACACAACAATTTTATTTGCTTTAATGGCGAATTTTTCAGGCAGAAAAGCGGTGTAGCAATGGGTGCTCCTTGCGCCACAGCATATGCCAACATAGTACTACACAAATGGGAAAAGCTCTTCATTCATTCTACTATTTGGAAGCAATATATAAGTTATTACAATAGATATTTAGATGATATTTGTATCCTTTGGAGAGGCTCAAAAGACAAATTCTTGGAATTCGTCAACTATTTAAATGGGACAACAGAATTTCTGTCGTTCACTTATGAAATTAGTGAACACACATTGCATTACTTAGATGTCTTACTCACTAAAAACACAAGTAAAAAAGGTTTTAAATCACAAATATATCGAAAAAGTACATACTCTAACACTTTTTTACATTTTGATAGTGGCCATCCACTTTACATAAAAAAAGGAATCATAAAAGGCCAGCTTATTCGGGCCTCAAGAATGTGTAGTTCCACTGAACTTTTTTTCAAAGAAGTTGATTTCTTGAAAAAGCTCTTCACAGAAAGAGGTTACCCTTCAACACTTTTTAAAGCAACACTAGTGGAGGTTTTGGACAAAAGAGATAGTTCTTATCCCCCACTATTAGGAACAGGGTTACCTCTATCCTTACTAGCTAAGCAAGTGGAAACTAACAAACAAAAGAATTTTACATATACTTACACTAATGATTCACATCTCATAGAAGACACCATTAAGAATTTTTGGCCAATTGTCATTATGCAACAAGATATTAGGGATTTGCTTCCTGCAACAATTAATTTTACAAGGAAAAGAGACATCAATCTTAAGGGAATTTTTGAAAAGAGCTCACACTTTACACAGAGGCATATGAACAATTGTTCCACCAAAAGGTTGGGAACATTTCGCTGTGGCAGATGTCACCAATGTGCTTACATATTGCAAGACGATCATGTCAAGATAACATCTCGAAAAATTAATTTAAAAGCTTATGATCATTATTCTTGCATATCCACTGGTGTAGTTTATCTTGGCTTATGCCAAAGCTGCCCAGCTTTTTATGTGGGCAAGACGGAAAGAGCATTCAGACGCAGGATTTACAAACATCTTTATGAGATTAGAAAAAAGAAAGAAACAAACACATTTTTTAAACATTCTCTTACTTGTCCGAATATGTCTATAAAATTTTTTGTATTAGAAAAAGTGACCCAGGATCAAAGAGGTGGGGACTGGGAGTCTAGGCTAGGTACTAGAGAGCTTATTTGGCAGTTAAAACTAGATGCCACAAACCCCCTGGGTTGAATGAAAACACTAGTTTGGCTTGTATTTTAAAGGCAAACAGAAATGTTTTATAACTTATTTATTTTGTGCCCAGAATTGTATTTACAAGAACACTACACTGATTAAGTATTTTGCACAATTTTTAACAAGATTTTTTAACTAATGAATTTAGAACACAAGTAATCAAGAAGCATTCATCAACTTGTATAATATACATGCATATTTGACATAATTTTAAGGTACAACCACAATTGACCAGCAGTAGTTCTTTCATCAATACATTCATTCATGAGCATTATATATCAAAGAGTTTTACAGTTTAGTTCATTTATTGTATATGCATTGATCAATCTATTCAATATTTATTTTATTTTTAATGATTAAGAGTTTATGAGTAACATAACTTATTGGTCAGTAAATTTAATGAAGTTAACAACAATATATAGTGAACTATACTGAATTACAGCAATTTATTTAATTCAGAGTTATAGTTGTTGCACAAATATGCACACATTTTAATATTTCACATTTTCATTTTTTATTTTACATTTCATTTTTATATGGAAGTCAACTAAAGTTTTATGAAACACATGCAAATGGTTTATACAAGAAAGTTTTAATAGCTGTTTAGACTTCACAGTTTGATTTTTTGTCAAGTGGAACAAGCTTACAGATAAGCTGCATTTTATTTATGAATTTATATTTACAATTTGGCATCAGTATTTTAACAGTTTTTGCATTTTAAAGGTAGTACATGGAAACATTACAGGGTCTACATGATAGTTTTCCGGTGCATTACCTACACTTCACAGAGTGATTTAATTAATTAGTTAATCAAGTTTTTAACCAATCAATATGTATCTAACAGACTATTTAAGTCTATTGCAAATTCATGATGATTGTACTTGAAAAAGCCCGGTATCACCAGGCGAAAGCGCTTGTGTCTTACTGTGTTTTACTACGTTCGCTTTTACTTCTCCGTTGTGCACTAATAAAAAGTGGTATTCGACTTAGCACATTAGTTTGGCTACTTCTCTGCCTGAATTTGGAAACTACTGTTTAGAGTCAAAGGAAGCTTATTTCCAAGAAGAAGGGACAGTTGTACTTGTTGGCACGCTCTTTGTCTGGAAGTTTTGGATTTGGTGAGGTCTTCTGTTGGTTAATTCCTGGTTTCTTCATTTCTTTGTTGGTGTGCAGAGTATTCCCCCATCCAATGTAGGCAAAAGTACGACAGTGGCTTTTCATCTGTCCTTGATTTTGCAAAATGTTCTGGCTTTCTGTCATATTTTCATACTGTTGATTTATGCTTCTTATTATTCAGAAAAATGCATGTGTTTAACTAATGACCATCAGGTAAGCTTGTCTAAGTTTGTAAGATGCAAGTAAGCTTTAATAAGCATACTGTTAAAGAATTACCAACATTGAAAAAGCCTTTTTGTTGTTATCATGCAGAGAATATTTACATAACTAGATAATGTATAAGCCTTAGGTATTGAAATGCATATGACAGTATTTGTAATAAAGGACAGGATTACAGTATTTTCAGAAGCTCATTACATTTGTTGGAGACTTGCAGTCATCTTTGCAGGCTTCACCCGTAAACTAAACAGAATGCCAATCTATCATGTGTGGTCTATAACCTGTGCCATAATCCTTTAAGCAATTTATCTTGAGCTTGTTTCTTGCTTGCTGTTCATTTTTTTACTTTAATCATGTTTTCCCCATGAAACAAGTAGATAGTTTTCAGGCAGTAGGCCTTTTTTGGATAAGAAACATTTTTACAAGCGGGGGTATCACTGAGATTGCTACTTTCAGCATGTTACTTGGTACTTTTATAAAGCTGAATATAAATTATAATTAGAACTGCAGTGCAAGTGGTTTGAGTTAAGTGCTGCTTGTTTTTTTTATACCTGATTTTGACTGGCATTCCAGTAATGTATTTAAAAAGTAATTTATTTTTTCATACCTCACTACCTTTTTGTTTCCATCTAGATATTAAGTAAGCTGTCATGTAGTCTCACACAATTTATCAATCAGACGTATAGGATTAACAATTTCTAGCAGTGACCAGAAACAACATTGTGTGTTCCATCTTAATAAAATACATAGAATCTGGAGATGCTACCATGTCAGAAAAGATTTCAGATAAGTAAACTATCCACAAAGCTTTGAAGATTGCTAGTATTTTTTCTGACAAGCAGTTAGTATCACATTTTAACTAAAATGTATTATTTTACCTTGAAATCTTATGCTACTCTGACTTGTATAATGCCTTAAATTGCTTTACATTTAGCAAGTGTCTTGCCTCTCTTTTTATGGTCTGCATGTCTGTTGATTTTGAAAGCAATGAAACACAAACTTCTGTATTATGATACTTTGGCAAAATGGTATTTTCACTCTTTATGTTGATGGGTTTTGTCTGCAAAATAAAAAAGTGGATTCTACTTAGTCAGCTCCAAGGAGCAAAGGTAAAGCTCTGACTAAAATCTTGGTGCTGATGGAGCTGGCAAAGGAAGTTGGGAGAAAATGGTAGCCTGAGTCATTGTAATGCCAACACCTACAGGACAGAAAGGCATATGCCATGTAGCATATCCCATGCACATGGGGTCTTGTCTCTTCTGTCAGTATTCATATAGACAGGGAAAGGTATAAAAAGCACTCACATGTGCAAGCATGCCTTTTAGCTGATAAGAGTAGAGTTAGTGTACTGGAAAATGCAAAATTTCTCATGGCTGCCTGGTGGACATCAGTACCCCAACTAGCTCTTGTCCCTGTAATTGGGAATGAATGGACACCAAAAGAGCAGCAGAAGTAGATGGTCAGCATGCACAGAAAGCAGGAAAGATATTAAAAATGCTTTTCTGTTTAAGTATTTTACTTATTCTAGTCATGACCCTAATTATATCACAGTCTGATATCATTATATGATGGTCTAATGTCATTATATCACAGGGATAGTATTATATCACAGTCTGATAACATTATATCACAGTCTGATATCATGTATCTTACCTTTATTGCATTTGCTGGCAGATAAAGCTGTTTTTCTCATGGTAGCAGTCACAGCAGCTGTCTTTCTACACTCACAGAATATTAGAAAAAAAAAATCAATTTGCAAAAAAAAAAAAAAGAAAGAAAGAAAAAGAAACAAGAAGATGCACTCCAAACAGATGGTAGAAGGATATTCTTGTCATTCAGCAGTGCTGCGGGCGGTGCAGTACAGGAGACAGGATTAGAACATGTACATCAAACAAAAATGCTAAACAAGCGTACCTGATAGAATTTGGTATCAGATGTGCAAGGATAATTGTTTATTGCATTTATGATGTCTGCAAAAAATTGATTGAAACTACCCAAGGAATTAAAACCTGGTGGCATAGATGTAGGTGTTTGTATACTCTATGGATATAGGTATTAAAATTAAGTCTACAAAGAACAGCTCCATAGAAATAGTCACATATCTATTTGCCTGGTGCTGAGCTGAGCCATACCTTCTGGACCAAAATGGAACTTTTTAAACCTTCAAGCTTACAGCTTTGGGGCATGCCAAGATTGCCTCTAATAGCCACTTAGGAAATAGACTATGTGTTTGGCTCAGTATATCAGGTGAGTCTGGGCTGTGATCTCTAGTCAGAAATCACTGGATCACAGGAATGAAAACAGTAATTGTACCAATGCATGATGAGGAAAAAAACAGAGCTAAACATGGAACATATATGGACAGGAAACATCAAAAAGCAATGTATTACTTTGTACTGAATCAGACCAGCAACTGGCCCATCTTTGAATATAATGCATCCCTCAGCATGTTCCTCATCAAGCAACTAAGCAAACTAGAAAGATCTCAACATTTACTCACCAAAAAGATTTCATGTCTCAGTATCTTTAGTTACTGTCATAGACTAAAAGCTTGGTCACTCTATTCAGTGTCATACAGACTCCCGAGGGGTGATCTCTGCTTAGTTTTGGTGATAAAAATGAGCCAGCACTCATTGAACTCTTTCACCTAAGTAGAACAAGTAGTAAGGCAAATACTCATTCTATAAAGTTTTACCTACACGATCACATAAACAAAAAAACTTCACATTGTGTTTAAATCCAAGGCACATACTACAACCATAAAAATAAGAATACTTTATTGAATGTTAAATGCTTTTATCCCTATTTCATAAGGGACATCTTTGCTGCCAGGGTTAAATGGATCAGAGAACCTTATGCCTGTTTTGAAAAAGAGGGCATGTGAGATATGAACTCCCACTTTAATTACATTACATTTAAAATATGGATAGAGAATATATATGTGTGTGTGTGTGTGTGTGTGTGTGTGTATGTATATATATATATATATATATATATATATATATATATATATATATTTGTTTGTGTCTTTCGGCTTTTCCCAGTTAGGGGTCGCCACAGTGGAACTCCGGTCCACTAATGATTGACAGTAGATTTTTACATGCTGGCTTGCCGAGCCTAATGCACAACCTTCAACGAAGGAACGCCCATTCACACATGTCGCCACACAGAAGACGCTCTAACTGAGAATCGAACGGGCAACGTCTAACTGTGAGGCGGCAACACTACCGCAGCACCATCATCGCAATATATATATATATATATATATATATATATATATATATATATATATATATATATATATATATATATATATATATATATATATATATATAAAAGAGTTCACATAAGTGGACAAATGTATATGTTAGAAAAAGTTTTATTCAGAATATGCATTTTATTTTATTTAACGTAAATTTAAATTGTTTTATAATAAAGCAGAGTTTTCATAATGGATGTATTTTTTAGATTATGTCACAGAAGATGACAGGGAATGAATGGTTAATAGTGGGTCATGTGATTAATTAATTGTGTTTATAAGCATTGGGCTGTTTAGATTTTTTTTTGTTCTGAAGAAGTCCCTTTTGTAATAGGGACAAAATTGCTTAACTTTCAATAAAGTATTCTTGTTTTTATGGTCGTAGTGTGTGCCTTGGATTTAACCACAACTGGAAGTTTTTTTGTTTATGAGTTGTGCTGGCTTCCTGGGTCAGCACTATTGGTTTTACTTATCACATAAACAAGACCAAGTGACACATACCTAGCCTAACATATACCCCTTTTCAGGAATAGGAATAGGCTGCATTTACCTATCAAACAGATTACTTCCAGAGTGACTTTTACAATTAGTCTGGATGACTACATGGGTGATCACACATTTTCACCTGGCAAGTGCAGAGAAAGTCTACTAAATGGGGGGCACTGCTAGTTTTTCACAAGTACTGGATGGTATGGCTGGGCCTCTTGATGGTCTCTTGTGGCTGCAAGCTTAATAAGAACCTATGAATCCATGTGCTAGGATAAAAATCTCTCATCCTACTTAAATTGATGTCTCATTTTGTTGCATTTAGGACTATAACCTGTTAAGGTTTAACTTCACTATCCTTGACCCTTGCAATTCAAATCTGAAAATGCTGGCACATTTGAAAAAGATTCACTACTCTATTTGGAAACCATAATGTACTCTCTTATTGTCTGTCATGGTAAAATAAAACAATTTAAAATTCGGCAGTTCAATATACATCCCAGTGAGTGACTAACGCAAGCAATATGATGTTACAGCGGTATCAGGCTAGGAGAATAGAAGTTTATTTATTTTTAGATTAAATACCTAAAGTATACTGTCTACTTTTGTTGTAACATCAATAAAAATGTTTTTCTTAAAAGTGCCTAACTTGCCATTGTTTTTCTTTGAATGTGCTAACTATAATACTACGGTGCTTTCTTCCTAGCTGCCACTACCCTTGCAAGTACCTTTAACATTTTTTGATTGAGATCCTTAATCCAAAAATATCAAGTGCATTGACTGTTTCATGTAAAGTCCTCCCTTCTCTTGTTGAACATTAAGAACAGAGTTATTATGAGGCTGGAAATTCTGACTTTAGAATCATGTAAAATCTGTCTCCGATTGGTTAATTTTCATGTTTAATGGTGCACAAGGCATATTTTTATGTTATTTCTCTATTCTGCACTGCCAATAAGTTCTTTTCTTGAAAATTAGCCATATGTCTAGTAGCCCTGTTTTGGAGTGATCCTTTCATTCTTATTTCCAGAATGACAGACCTAGGACAGTAGAAATAAATAAATATATATATATATATATATATATATATATATATATATATATATATATATATATTTTTTTTAAATTAACAGTGACAACTGATTATCTCATGATATCTGATGAAAATGTATGTTATTATGATAGGAATTATTTTGGAATTCTTGCCCTGTTGCCTAACATTCTATGGTGTCTGTTTCTTAATTCTCACTCAAGAGGTCACAGATATGTAGTTAAGGAACTGTCTAGCTATCTATAGATATAGATATAAATATTCCTTGGGATTCAATAAACTCCGTGCAGGAATAGTGCTATTCCTGCACAGAGTGGTTCACGTCCGTGTATCCACAGCCTTGCATATTCTTGAAGGCGTGCTGCTGTTTAAGTTAAATGGACATGAACCATGAACAAGTGCAGGGGGCATGTCTAAGTAGTGCATAGACCATGAACATGCCCCCGGCACTTTCAATGAGACGTGGAGGAGCTCTCAGTTTATGTAGTCCAGGTGAGTATAACCCTATCCCTGAGCAGCATCTCATCTCATTCTAAGGGGATCCACTATCTGTCTGCCTGGGATGACATGATTGACAGACCTTGATGCTTTGCCAGAGATGGCCTGCATTTGTCACCCCTGGGCTTCCAGATAATGGCCAAGGCTCTTGACACCCCAATAGTGCCTTTTTTAGACGGTGTTCCAAAGACCAAATTACCACTGTAACAGCTACAAACAAATGCAATCTGACAGTCATGCTACTCAACACTAGAAGTCTAAATCTAAAATTACACTCACTTGAAGCACTCCTTAAAATGGAGAACATTGACATTTGTGCTGTAACAGATACCTGGTTCAAGGCAGCAGAAAGCACCCCTGCCCTACCATGCTATAACTCATTCCACACCTTTCAGCCCCAGAACTTGGACCAAAGCTCCAAAGGCAGTGGTGTTTCCATATTCATAAAGGATGCACACATCTCCAGACTGGTAGCCCAACATAATGCATCAGAGATACTTCAGGTGCAGATAACATTGGGTAAGACAGCAATCCAGGTCGTAGCCTGCTATAGGTTCCCAGCCATGTCCCAAGACTCACACTCCACGTTCCTAAGCACCAGGGAGAATATTAGGGTCCAACCTAACACTCTCATACTGGGCAACTTCAACTACTCCTCCATTAACTGGAAAAACTACTCATGTACCAGTACTCTTGCCCAATGTTTTGTGGACTTTATTAATTCCAATGCCCTGAACCAGCTCGCTCGTACGCCTACTAGAGGTAGCAACATACTTGATCTGGTCATTACTAACATGGGCGACCTTTGCTCTACACCAATAGTCATCTCCTCTATGGTTAGATCCGACCACAAACTGATCACCTTGGAAATCCACATACCTCCCACCCACCCATCCTCCCACAAAGGTAACTACCATGAAAAACTTCTCCAAAGGTAAATGTGGGCTCCTAAAAACAGAGGTGGCTAACTTCACGGCACCCATGCAAATGGAGAATAGTTGCATAACCCCCTAATCATACACCAATGCACTGTACGAACACATACACAAATGCATGGATCTCGCCATACCCAATAGAGCCAAGACGCTCTTCACAAAAAAAGGAAGCCAATCTGGTGGTCCCCTGCCATAAACATACTTTACAACAGAGGGATGAAACTGGTGCAGAATAAGGTGAAGTCCTAAGACTGGAAAAACTCCCTTATCAGCCTCAACAAAAAGTTGAGATCCCTCATCAAATCCTCTAAAGCTAGCTATGAAAACAGAATTTCAGCAAATAGTAAAGACAACCACAAGAACTTCTATAGCTATGTAAAGAATCTCCATGGGAATACCCAGATTTGCTCTGACCTTCTGCACAATGGTACCTCCTATACCGAGCTAACAGATATTGTCAATATACTGGCCGACAGATTTAGTGCAGACTTTACCCCTCCACCCCAAAGAACCAATCACAGTACCAGTAGATTGCCAGGCACCCAGTATTACTGCTGCACAGGTTAAAACAACAGTGTCTGAGGCCAAGAATACAGCTTCTATGGGACCTGACAATATCCCTAGCTGTGTTCTATATGAACTACAGAGCGAACTGGCACCTCATCTTTGTGCCCTGTTCAATCACAGCCTCACCTCAGGCTTTGACCCTACTGAATGGTGCACTGCTACAGTCATCCCTCTCCACAAAGGAGGAGCGACTACAGACCCTTGGAACTAACACCCCATTAGCCTGATGAGCCTAATATGCAAAGTATGGAATGCATCATCCTGGACCTAATAAACAAGCATACAGGGAATCTACAAACTCTGGATCCCACACAGTTTGGTTTTGTGAAGGGTAGATCATGCCTGCTCAACTTGGTTGACTTCTTTGACTCAGTCACCAGAGCTGTGGATGAAGGCAAGGTGGTTCATACAACCTACCTTGATCTGGCCAAGGCCTTTGATACCATTCCCCACTCAGGAATCATAGAAAAACTCACTAAGCTAGGCATAAACCCCTATATTTCTAGGTGGGTTGCAAACTGGCTCACAGATAGAACCCACAGTGTGAAAGTAGCTGACTCCAAGTCAGACTGCTGACCAATCATGATTGGAGTCCCACAGGGTCTGGTCCTGGATCCTCTCCTGTTTGGTATCTACTTCTCTGAAGTCCAGGCCAACATGAAGGGACTCTGGCTGACAAAGTCAGCAGATGGTTGCATGTTGGGAGCTTATGTTAACTCCCCAAGTAATGCTGACATCCTACAGAAAGGCCTCATTAAGACCAACGATTGGTGTCAGAACCATGGCCTTAAGATCAATGCCAAAACAAATGTGCTGTCATTCCCTTTGGGAAAAAACTGATTCCCATGAATAACCACATTGATGGTAGTCCATTGAACACAGAAGGTGTTATAAGAGATCTGGGAACACAGGTTGACAGCAACCTCTCTTTTGACCACCACATTGCCACTGTGGTTAGAAAGTCATTCTACGTGGCACATCACATTACTAAGGGTTTTGCATCCAAGAAGAAAGAGGTCATTGTCTCCCTCTACTTTTCCCCTCATTAGGCCAGTCATTGAGTTCAATGCCCCATTTAGCATGTACCTCACTAGACAACTCCAACAACTGGAGAGGCCACAAAAGTACCTCACAAAGAGGATCCTAGGCCTTAAACACTTGTCCTATATGGACAGACTCAAAAATATCCAACTATTCCCTGTCTCATATCACCTACTTAGAGGCAATCCCTGCTTGACTTACAAAGCCATGTTTGACCCAGCTTTGTTAGAAATGCTACATCTAAAGAAATCCCAATACCTCTGCACCACACGCTCCAGAGACCTCAACCTCATTACCACAATCAACAGAACATGCTGGAGGGACAAGTTTATAACCCAGAGACTGTCCATGCTATGGAATAGACTTTACATACATGTCAAACAGAGCAGCTCACTGGCCCTCTTCAAAAGAAATCTTGATGAGTGGATGGGAAATAGAAAATTCACCCCGGGGATCACTCCAGTGGTTCTACTTAACAGAGGCACTAGGAACTAAAGTCAGGTGGCAGGATGCCAGGGTAATCCTATGGGCTAGGCTTGTAAAGGCTCCAGGGCCATTAGCCTAGTACACACCTATGAACCTATGACCCTATTATGCCAGTATTTCAGTGTCCACGAACACTGAAATGAAATAATGTGTGCAGACACTGAAATACATATGGGAACAGGAAACCAATGCAGGGGTGTGTGTGACAGGCTCTTTCACACACCCCTTGCATTGTAAAAGTGCTGTATGACACCTTGCAACTTGCTAAAGCAGGAAATGTGGACAAAGGCACAAACAATGGGGGGAGAAAGCCCTAAAAATGGACACGTCTGAAATATTGCCCTCACAAACTTAGAAAGTTGATAGAAAACAAGATATGTATTAGCATGAATCTCTGAAGGATAGAAGCCTGAAAGCCAAATGTATGCCGTTATTTCCTGACTACAGTCCTCACTGACTTGTCAGAACACCACAATATTCACTATATAACATAATAATATAATAATAATATTATATATTTTTTTCTAGGCTAAGGAATGTTTAACCATAGCTAAGCAGGTGTACGCATGATGGCTCTCCCCTTACCAGAGCTTAAACATCCCACAGGAGATAAATACAAATATACAGCTAAAATTCCCAAGCTGAGATAGTATAGTGGTTGGAGTCCTGGCTTTACATGCAGGTTTTCATGGTTTGAGTACCAATACAGGCAAATTATTTTTATAAGGGAAAGTAGTGTTAAAATTATTTTTTAAACTTAAATTATGCAGTAACTGGTATTTATCAACCAGGGTAGTGCATTTGGTGTAAAATGTAAGTGTGACTGCATATAACATGTGAAACCACCCATGTATGCACAAGTGTCCCATACAGTCTAGTCACACCCCTTGTCAATGTAAGGAAAGCACATAGAGGGATGTCATCTAAAGTAAATCATACACACTTAATAAATGAAGTCAGTATTCTGATATATTTAAAAAATTAAAAGTGAGCAATGCTTAGCAATGCTCAGCTATGCTGGGCAGGTATAACCATTGCTAAGACATGAATGCTAAGCAGCAGGTATCCCAGCTTAGCAGATTTGGGAACTGTTAAATGGTGCTCAACAACTTCTCCTTTAAGCAGTGTTAAAACCAGCTTAGCGGGTTTGCACGCTGCTTAGCAGAGCGTAACCTTTTCAAAATGGTTCAATGACAGCAAAGGGTGGGAATATCACACTATTTTTACAGTGCAGGATGGAATACAGCCATAATCTGTTACAGTTCATTGGTGCAGATACAATTACTGATGTAGGAGAGGGAGTGCACTTTTGGGCACATTGCTGGAGCATTCAGGAGTCCAGGGTCATGGCTGGACTCCTAGTAAAAAAACATGAGGAGAGACTGCTGCAGGGCCAGTACCAGGGCTCCCAATAAAAAGTGGAGGCCTGAGACCATCTCACACATGACTTCACCAGTGCTACTGTCATCCCCCAGACTCGTGAGCTGGTATGGCACCACTATGCCGACCTAAAGCATAGGAAGGGAGTGTTCTTGGACCATTGGATCCAAGATGGATGGGACCAGAATGCTCCAGTAGTGTGTAAGTATCACTGTCAAGTAGTTTCTAGCAAATACTAGCCTGAGAATGTGATAGACAGATATGCATAATGTGTGTGTTTCTCCCCTGCAGCTGCAGCAGAGAGGGCTATGAATGTTGAAGCCCATGGTGAGAGACTTCTGAGGCTGCACCGACAGGCTGGTGAGTACAACTCTATTTTGCAGTATATTGTTCAAATAGCTAAGAAGGAGTACATTGCTTACTGCTAGTAAATATACTCTTACTGTGTGAACTGAATAAATATAAACGTTTGACTGACTAATATCGATGTACAATAAAGTTCCTTACAAAAAACTGTTCTGTTTATTCTGGTATGTTGTTGTAGACATATATAGAAGGTATGTTGTTGTAGACATATATAGAATGTATACAGGTTCTTCACAGTAAATATGGCTGTGACAGCATACATTAACTGAGGTCCATCTGTGAACAAGCTGTTAAGACAAACTGTAGATGGTGTAGCTGTAAAACGAGATATAAATTAAATGTGAAATATATACTGCACTAAGCTCTGAACCATGAATAGTAAAATGTAAAGTATCAAAGTGTGTTCCATGCCTTGTGTTAAACTTTGCTTTCCAGATTGTAGTAATCCAAAGGAGTAATGCACAGTACAATAACTATCTGTCATGCATGCATCACAGGATTACAAGTTCAGCCTGTCTAACAAAAAGACTATTAGTCAGAAACCACTGAAACACAAAACAGCCATCCCCAAGTAGCTCACTGTGATAAGATGTAGCTTAGTTGCTAATTTTGCACACCCAGACATGGTTCAAATCCAAGTTGTGGTACTAAGATGCATGCAAATCTACACACAATGAAATCAGGAATAAATGTGAAAACAGTCAGGTAGTGTTAACAGATATTTTCCCCACAGGTTTTACAGGTAAAGAAATGTTGCCAGTAGTTGTATGAAGGGTATACTAATAAACTGTGTACAACTGTTCAATTGTCCCACCACATGCCAACAAATGACAACAGGGTAGGTACATACAATATCCACTCTTCCCGAATCATATCTCTCAACTGTATAGATATTCACTGAATGTCAAGATATTTGTCTCAGAATTTTGGTCCGTTTTACATAAAGTAGTGGTGTCATGGTAAATCAGTGGCAAATCATTACAGACTGAAGTTAGAAAATAATAGACATATAAGGGTCAGACATCATATCCTTCAGAAAAGTCATACAAATGCAAAACCTATTTTTGTATCAATTTTCTAAGTTTGTAGGAGCAATATCTAAAAATTATCCATATTGATGAGCCTTTGTCCAACTCTTATGTATGGCTTTGTCCGGATTTCATGCTCTAAGTGGTCAAGAGGTATGTTCCCAATACATGCCTCTCAAGTGTCATGGTGTTACAGCTAGTGGTCACTGCTGCAAATAATCCTGGACACAGATAGGAAACCAGTTGATGTATGCCACACTCACATAACAGCAGTTCAGGGTACCCCTCCTGTGCTAGATATGTAACCCTGACATGTAAGAGTCCCCTATAGTCATGTACCCAGAGTTGTCACAGTTTGCCTCACATCATTCCAGGCTAACAGTTTAATAGGTCTGTTTGTACTACAGAAGCTATGGGCCATAGGAAGATGTAAAGTGAGGGCAGACCCATAGAGTACTGAGCAGTGCTGTTGTGGAAAATAGAAGTATAAACAGTTGTTAATGGACTTTTTGTCTCCCCCCACCCCACATCTGCATCAATAATTATTACTGATATACTACAAGTATGTTGTGCTCCAACCCTAATGTTGGGACTTGTGTTATAATATTGTTTTATTCCTTGCATGTTAACATACCTTGTTCAAAAATCATTGTTGGTGGCCTGCTGCCATCAATGTTACTGGCATGCTGTTATGATGCAAACTGTTGTTCCATTTATGTATGTGGTGTATTTGCTGCGCAACTGTTTCAAATATGTTTTATGGGGTTAATTGGAACACCCATGCATGCTGTTATAACTAATCTTGACATGGGTTGTTCATGACTAATCAACATATTTTGTAAAACCTCAACACTATAGTGCATTTGAGAAGCCAGATCCCAGTGGATTCACCTGTCCTGCCTCATCTGGCCATGGCACCAGGACCCAGCAAGTCTGAGACCCAACCTGGATCTCCTTCATCTGCTGGTCCTGCACCAACATCGGGTGGAACCATATCACAGGATGGGGCCTGTCCCCCCCTGGGAGCAGGCGCAAACAGGAGCCTGTCACCCACAGTCAGGTCCGGGATTTGGTGACCAGCACCTTTTGATCTGAGTTTGGAGAGCAGCTGCACCAGATTGAGGGTTGCCTAGTGCATCTTAGGGGGCAGGCCACCCCTCCTGTCCAGCCCCCAGCACAGCCACCTTTGGGGCCATGAAGGTGCAGTGGTGACTGCCCATGGGTGGGGATCTTAGTCCCACTGTAACTATATGGAGGTCCATGGCCTTTGGTTTCCCAACCACCCTCCTGTCAAATCTGTTTACCCCCCTCATGTGTCATATACCGCCCCTGCCTGCTGTCTTGTCTGTCTCCTACCTAACCTACCTCTCCAAACATACCTACCTTCCTTCCCCAACATCCCACTCTTACCTTAAAAAAGAAAAGGGCAACTGTCTCAAAAAAATATCACCCCATACATAGCTGTCCATTTTGCACACGTGCCCACTGGACACATGTAATCTGGTTCAATTGCTTGATAACACATTTCTGTTGTCCTTACTCCTCTCTCTGGGGTTTGAGTGTCTAAATTCACCTCCAAATTCTGTACAAATGCACAGTTGTTGCTGTATAAGAAATGGAAAGCTATGGACCTTCCCTACACCCATCCTGCACATCCCTAGTTATCTTTCATATTGTTTTTCCCTCTGTGTCCCCTTGTTCACCACCTTCCTATCACCCCTTTTTCTTTCCTTTTAAAGAAATTAGCATGGGTGTAAGTGGGAGTAAGTGAGTTTGCACGATGTTAAGTGAAGCCAACACAGATTAAGCATCTGTACAGTTAACCGTGTGTTGGAATTGCTTAGCGACATGCAAACCCACACAAACGCACTTAAAGCTGCTTAAAACTGCTTTAATCATGCTGTCTCCTTCAGCCACTGTTCTGCCTAGCAAGAGAAAAAATCAGCCCTGCCAAGTAGTGATCCCGGGTCCCTCTATATCATAGACAGCGCAATGTACCACTACACCATTTTAGCTGTAGGGATTTTTGATGCTTTTTCAAACATATCATGCAGCAGAATAACAAAAAAGTATGAACACAACCTGGATACACTCCAAAAAGAATTATTTATTCACATATAAAGTAAGCGCAAGGTCTTGCCTAAAGAAGTACAGGTACTATCCTGTACAAAAGTGCTTATTTTATTTGTGAATAAATAATAGTTTGTTTTTTAGTTTCATAATTTCATGCAGTAGAGTCATTAAACAGTAGGGGAAAGATTCTGTAGAAACAGTCAGATTTTGTATATATATACATATACACATGTATATATATATATATATATATATATATATATATATATATATAGACATGCATATCTATGGAAAAAATATATACATAATTTATATATATATAGAGATATACATATAATATATATATATATATATATATATATATATATATATATATATATATATATATATATATATATATATATATATGGGTCTCCTTCATTTCACTGAAAACACACTTCACTGAAACTCATTTAGTTGAAAACTCATTTCACTAAAAATCAGTTTCCTGAGCACAATTCACTAAAAGCTCACTTCACTTGAAATCTCATTTGACTGCAACTCATTTCATTGAAAGTTCTATGCCCTGTTCCCCACTGTAGTGTGATCCTGGAGTTAGTATATATAGAAAGGTGGGGGCACAGCTCCCCCACTTAGTTTGGGTATATATTATCTTCTGGAAAGAGTTATTCATTCAACTTGTAAGTATCCAAGTCTATGGTTTCCAATGTTTAAAACAGGTGGGGAGGCTACACCCCCCCCACACCTCCAAATATGGATGGCTGTTCCTCCCACACACCCTTACTATATATATTATCTCCAGGATTGCACTACAGTGAGGAACAGGGCATATACCTTCCAATGAAAGGAATGAGTTTCAGTCAAATGAGTTTTCAGTGAAGTGAGCTTTCAGTGAACTGTGCTCAGGCAACTGATTTTCAGTGAAATGAGTTTTCAATGAAATGAGTTTCAGTAAAGTAAGTTTTCAGTGAAACAAAGTAGACCTCTCTCTCTCTCTCTCTATATATATATATATATAGATATATTTGTTTTAACATATATATATATATATATATATATATATATATATATATATATATATATATATATATATTTATATATATATAAATGCTCATAACATGTAGTGGAGTCATGCCTCAGAACCATACCTCTCAATCTCTTAGTGCAAGAAATCTGGCCAAAGGCTGTCAAAATGGGGGACGATGGGACAAAACTAGTGACCTATTTTAAATATTGCTCTTATAAATGTAGAAAGTTGCTAGAGTAACAGGGTTTGTTTCAGCATACATGTTCTGAAGAATGTGAGGTCTGAAACTAAAATGTATGCCATCATTTACTGACAGAAATCCTCAGATCATCACAATGATTTACCAGAGAAATAAAAATAATGAATCTGCGGAACAGACCTGAAATATGAGCAATAAACCTAGACATTCTGAAAAAATCCGACCAATTGAGAGGTATGCTCAGAACCCCTTAGTGCAACGAATCTGGACCAAGCTTGACAAAGTGGGGGTGAAAGCCATGAAAATAGTGACATGTCTGAAATACTGGAGTAGATAAGCTGGCACAGTTGCTGCAGTAACACCCTCCTATCTGTTCTAAAATATATTGACTGAAATAGCACAAGTCTAACACTCAATTACTTCTCAGTAGTTAGTGTCTTAAATCCTCACATCATCTCACTGTCAGAAATACACAACACTTATGGGGGCCAGAAAACAGTACATCCTACAAATATCTGGACATAACATCACATTAGGGAAACTACACTCAGCTGCTAAGCATGTCGCCAAGCACCATCCAAACTACAGTCAGATTAACACAGCACTAAACAAAATCTGCAATGGGGAATTACACATGTATTTGCAAATATATCAGGTACTACTGGGACGTAACAGCACTGAAAAACAGACACCAGTTTGAAAGTGCATACCCACAAGCAATTTCACCACAGTCACAGTGACATACCGGTAAGCCAAATGAACAGTAGAGTATAAGGACTGTGTGAAAGAAAACATCATGTTTGCCACTCACACACTACCCCTATATACACTGGCCCAATTCACAGTGTAGTATGAATCCTGACCATGGTACAGGACATGTCTCAGTCTGCCTCTACAAACATATACAGCCAACAGACCACCAGAAACTGGAGCAGCATGCGCAGAGAGGTAGAAAAGGAGTCATAACACTTTCATCTACCCCCCCCCCCTCCCTAGACAGGCCAAATAACTTTTACACACTACAGTGCTACACAGTCCTGACAGTCTGTTAACAATCACCAGAAATACACAGACCTCTCAAATGTACAGAGTCCTACAGAATGTCCAGGCTTTGTCCTCATATATAAGGCCTATTCCACAGAACATGTCTGGCATTCTGCTACATCACTGGGATGATATCAGGAATTAAGGCACTAAATAATGATATATCATACCTATCAACCTCTTACTGCATGACATCTGGACAAAGCCTGACATACTTGGGGGACAGAGGCTCAAAAACAGTGGCATATTTGAAATATTGCTGTTATAAACTGAGAAAGTTGCTGGTGTAGCAGGGTTTGTTGTAACGTATCTTTTATGAGGGATATGAAGTCAGAAACACAAATGGATGTTACCATAACAACTGCTTTTTTATGTAATAACTTTTTTTTTACTTTTTGCACATTTTATCAGCTACTATTTTATCGGTTATTACTCTTAAAGTATGTATGTATGTATTATTATTTCTGTTTTTATTTTGGAGCTTTTCTCCCCAGGCCTCTACTGAAAATGGACATGTATCCAGCTAGACTAGCCCGGTCAACAAATGCAAAATAAATAAATAAATAAATACATTTACTGACTGCAATCCCCAGAGTATGCTATTGATTTTCCAAAGACAAAAAATATCTGAGGAAGATACCAAACATAAAAGAGTCCAATCTCTGGCCATTCTGCAGATAGCCCTACAGTTGAGTTATGTTAACCAAATAACACTGTCAGACTTAAAATCAGGCAGAAAATCCATGTCCATACAAACCCTGCTAAACTAGCATTAATCTACCTGTATAACAACAATACTTTCATTCTGTCCCTATGTCTGGAACATTCTCCCCCATTTTGTTGGGCTATAGCCACAGTTTTCGTTGTAAGAGGTATTTCCAACTACCCTCCGTGATGCTGTTGTTCACACACCTCATTGAAGTCCTCCTCACAGGCAAGGAAAAGAGGCAATGCCCTCATGAAGTACTCAATTAGAGGAGTGTGTTGCCATGCCATTGGCTATAGGAATAACAACACAGCTGTTCTGCATGCAATTAGCAAGTGGGGGGGCACCAATTGGTGCACAGGCCATCAGCTGTCCATTACTATTATGTACAAAAGGCAAACTGCTGCCTATGCAAAACAGATGTATACTCTACATCTTGGAGAGTGAGAGAGAGAGACAGACAGACAGACAGACAGACAAACAAACAAACAAATCAACAGAAATCAGAATCAAACCAACTATACTTGGAAAACAAAAAGGCATGCCAAACAAGTAAGCATGTAATGGAATGCAGTAGGGGGTATGTAATAATGGGAAATAGGAAGTTCAGCAAATATGTCTCAACAAGACTTGCTGTACTAATATATTTCTGATCAGAACCTACGGCCAAAGCATCTGGGTCTGTCTGCAGTGACACAGATCACAGCTCAGGCCCCTGAATCACCTAAGGAAAGGATGGCTCACATGTGACTACTACTGGAGTGTGTGTTGAACAATACTGACTTTAACACTGCTAGGCCAGCTACTGGGATGTCGTATATATCCATATGTTAATTGTGAATACAACTATGATATACGTGTTTGTTTCAGAAATGTGAGAGACCTATACAGGGTATTTGCATAGTAAACTACGGTTGCAGACGTGTATGTTGAACTGCATGCGATATATACTGAGCTCATACCATTCAACTGTCCAGTGTTATGCACACTGACAATATGTGTGCCTCATATTTGTAATCATTTACTCATAGAGTTGTGTTATGTCTGGAAAATCATTGGCAAATCTGTAAAGACTGACATTACAGCATCTCCTTCTTTTTCTTTTGGCTGTTCCCATTTGGAGTCACCATAGTGGATCATCTGTTTCCATTTCTTCCTGTCCTCTGCATCTTGCTCTGTCACAACAACCACCTGCATGTCCTCTTGCACCTCACCCAGAAACCTTATCTTAAGCCTTCCTCTTTTCCTCTTACCTGGCAGCTTCATCTTTACCATCCTTTTCTCAATGTACTCATCATCCCTCCTCAGCACATGTCCAAAGCAATGTAATCTCACATCTCTGGCTTTGTCTCCAAACCATCCAACCTGGGCTGACCCTCTAATATACATATTCCTAATCCTGTCCGCTCTCATCACACCAAGGGCAAATATTAACATCTTTAACTTTGCCACATCCAGCTGTGACTCCTGCCTTTTTGTCAATGCCACTGCCTCCAACCCATACAACATAGCTGGTCTAACTATCCTATTGTGGACCTTCCCTTTCACTCTTAATGGTACTCGTCCATCACAAATCCCTCCTGACACTCTTCTCCAGCCTCTCCATCCTGCCTGTACTCTCTTCTTCACCTCTCCTCCATATTCATCATTACTCTGAACTGTTGATCCCAAGTACTTAAACTCATCCACCTTTGCAAACTCTACTCCCTGCATCCTCACCATTCCTTTATCGTCACTCTCATTCACACACATATATTCTGTCTTAGTCCTGCAGACTTTCATTCCCCTCCTCTCTAGAGCATATCTCCACCTCTCCAGGGGCTCCTCAACCTGTTCCCAATGTCATCTGCAAACATCACAGTCAATGGAGACTCCTGTCTGATCTTGTCTGTCAACCTGTCAATAACCACTGCAAATAAGAAAGGGCTCAGAGCTGATTCCTGATGTAGTCCCACCTCCACCTTAAATGCATCCATCACTCCCACCACAGACCTCACCGCTGTCACACCACCCTTGTACATATCCTGTACCACTATTACATATTTCTCTGCCACTCCTGACTTCCTCATACAATACCACAACTCCTCTCTAGGCACCCTGTCATATGCTTTCTCTAAGTCCACAAAAACACAATGCACCTCCTTCTAACCTTTTCTGCACTTCTCCATCAACACTCTCAGAGCAAACATTGCATCTGTAGTGTTCTTTTCTGGCAAGACACCATACTGCTGATCACTAATTATCACCTCCCTTCTTAACCTAGCTTCCACTACTCTTTCCCATAACTTCATGCTGCGACTGATCAATATTATCCCTCTGAAGTTACTACAGCTCTGCATATCACCCTTATTCTTAAAATTGATACCCAAACACTTTCTCTCCACTTCTCATGCATCCTCTCACTTTCCAAGAATTCATTAAACAATCTGGTTAAAAACTCCACTGCCATTTCTCCTAAACACCTCCATGCTTCCACAGATATGTCATCTGGACCAGCAGCCTTTCCATTCTTTATCCTCTTCATAGCTATCCTTACTTCCTCCTTGGTAAAATGTTGCACTTCCTGATTCACCATACCCACATCATCCAACCTTCTCTCTCTCTCATTCCCTTCATTTATCAGCCCCTCAAAGTACTATTTCGATCTGCTCAACACACTCTCCTCACTTGTGAGTACATTTCCCTCATTATCCTTTATCACCCTTATCTGCTGCACATCTTTCCTGGCTCAGTCCCTCTGTCTAGCCAATTGGTACAGGTCCTTTTCTCCATTCTTAGTGTCCATCCTTTCATACAACTCTTCATATGCCTCACCCTTAGCCTTTGCCACCTCTGTCTTTGCCATGCACCTCATCCCCTTATACTCATGTCTACTTTCTTCATCTCTCAGACAATCCTACTTCTTCTTTGCCAACCTCTTTCTCTGTAGACTCTCCTGTACTTCCTCATTCCATCACCAGGTCTCCTTGTCCTCCTTCCTCTATCCAATGTTACACCAAACACCTTTTTAGCCATCTCTCTTACTAGGTCTGCTGTAGTTACCCAGATATTCATTAACTCTTCGCTGCCACCCAATGACTGTCTTAACTCTTCCCTGAACTCAACCCCACAATCATCCTTTTTCATTTTCCACCATTTGATCCTTGGTGCTGCCCTCACACTCCTCCTCCTTTTCTTGATCTCTAATGTCATCCCACAGACCAACATTCTATGCTGCCTAACTACACTTTCTGCTGTCACCACTTTACAGTCTCCAATCTTCTTCAAACTGGCCCTCCTGCATAGGATATAATCCACCTATGTGCATCTTCCTCCACTCCTGTATGTCACCCTATGCTCCTCCCTCTTGTTAAAATATGTATTCACCATAGCTATATCCATCCTTTTTGCAAAATCCATTATCATCTCACTTTCTGCATTCCTTTGCTTAACACCATACCTACCAATCACTTCCACATCCCTTCTGTTCCCTTCACCAACATGCCCATTGAAATCTGTTCCAATCACCACTCTCTCACCCTTGGGTACAATCATCAACAATTCATCCAACTCACTCCAAACTTTTTCTTTCTCATCCATCGCACACCCAACATGCGGAGCATATGCACTAACAACATTCATCATTACACCATTAATTTCCAGCTTCATAAACATCACTCTATCTGACTCTCTTTTCACCTCCAAAACAAACCCTGTTAAACTAGTATTAATCCAACTGTATAACAGCAATACCTACGTTCTGTCCATATGTCTGGAATATTCTCACCCATTTTGTTGGGCTGCCTCCACAGTTCTCATTGTAAGAGGCATTTCCAACTACCCTCTGTGATGCTGTTGTTCACACACCTCCATGAAGTCCTCCTCACAGGCAAGGAAAAGGGGCAAAACCCACATGAAGTACTCAATTATAGGAGTGTGTTGCCATGCCTTTGGCTATAGGAAAAACAACACAGCTGTTCTGCATGCAATTAACAAGTGGGGGCACCAACTGGTGCACAGGCCATCAGCTGCTCATGAGCATTACCTACAAAAGGCAAGCTGCTGCCTATGCAAAACAGATGTGTACTGTACATCTTGGAGACAGACAGACAGACAGACAAACAAACAAACAAACCAACAGAAATCGGAATCAAACCAACTATACTTGGAAAAAAAGGTATGTCAAACAAGTAAGCATGTAATGGAATGCAGTAGGGGGTATGTAATAAAGGGAAATAGGAAGTTCAACAAATATATCTCAACAAGACTTACGGTACTGATATACTGCTGATCAGAACTTATGGCCATAGCATCTGGGTCTGTCTGCAGTGACATAGGTCACAGCTCAGGCCCCTGAGTCACCCCAGGAAAGGATGGCTCACATATGACTACTACTGGAGTGTGTGTTGAACAGTACTGACTGTGACACTGCTAGGCCAGCTACTGGGATGTAGATATCCATATGTTAATTGTGAATACAACTATGATATACATGTTTGTCTCAGAAATGTGAGAGACCTATACAGGGTATTTGCATAATAAACTACTGTTGCAGATGTGTGTGTTGAACTGCATGTGATATACTGGGCTCATACCATTCAGCTGTCCAGTGTTATGCACACTAACCATATGTGTGCCTCATATTTGTAGTCATTTACTCATAGAGTTGGGTTATGTCTGGCAAATCATTGGCAAATCTGTGAAGACTGACATTACAGCATCTCCTTCTTTTTCTTTTGGCTGTTCGCATTTTGGGGTCGCCATAGCGGATCATCTGTTTCCATTTCTTCCTGTCCTCTGCATCTTGGTCAGTCACATCAACCACCTCCATGTCCTCTCTCACCACTTCCAGAATCTTATCTGAGGCCTTCCTCTTTTCCTCTTACCTGGCAGCTTCATCCTTACCATCCTTTTCCCATTATACTCAGCATCCCTCCTCAGCACATGTACAA
Source organism: Protopterus annectens (assembly GCF_019279795.1). Classification (NCBI taxonomy): domain Eukaryota; kingdom Metazoa; phylum Chordata; order Ceratodontiformes; family Protopteridae; genus Protopterus; species Protopterus annectens. The sequence goes on from NC_056740.1 coordinate 157,730,611, forward strand.
ACCAACGTAATCTTGCCTCTCTGGCTTTGTCTCCAAACCATCCAACCTGGGCTGACACTCTAATATGCATATTCCTAATCCTGTCCACCCTCATCACACCCAGGGCAAATCTTAACATCTTTAACTCTGCCATGACCAGCTCTGACTCATGCCTTTTTGTCAATGCCACTGCCTCCAACACATATAACATAGCTGGTCTCACTACCCTCTTGCGGACCTTTCCTTTCACTCTTAATGGCACTCATCTGTCACAAATCACTCCTGATGCTCTTCTCCACCCTCTTCATCAAGCCTGTACTCTCTTCTTCACCTCTCCTCCACACTGTCATTACTCCAAACGGTTGATCCCAAGTATTTAAACTCACCCACCTTTGCAAGCTCTACTCCCTGCATCTTCACCATTCCTCTATCCTCCCTCTCATTCGCACACATATATTCTGTCTTAGTCCTGCTGACCTTCATTCCTCTTCTCTCTAGAGCATATTTCCACCTCTACAGGGTCTCCTCAACCTGTTCCCTACTCTCACTACAGATCGCAATGTCATCTGCAAACATCATAGTCAATGAAGACTCCTGTTGGATCTTGTCTGTCAACCTGTCCATCGCCACTGCAAATAAAAGGCTCAGAGATGATCCCTGATCTATTCCCACCTCCACCTTAAATGCATCCATCATTCCCACTGCAGACCTCACCACATTCACACTACCTTTGTACATATCCTGTACCACTCGTACATATTTCTCTGCCATTTCTAACTTCCTCATACAATACCACAACACCTCTCTAGGCACCCTGTCATATGCTTTCTCTAAATTCGCAAAGACACAATGCAACTCCTTCTGACCTTCCCTGTACTTCTTCATCAACACTCTCAGAGCAAATATCGCATCTGTAGTGTACTTTCCTGGCATGAAACCATACTGCTGATAACTAATCATCACCTCCCTTCATAACCTAACTTCCACTACTCTTTCCCATAACTTCATGCTGTGACTGATCAATGTTATCCTTCTGTAGTTACTACAGCTGTGCACATCACCCTTATTCTTAAAATCGGTACCCAAACATTTTTTTTCTCCACTCCTCGTGCATCCTCTTACTTTCCAAGATTTCATTAAACAATCTGATTGAAAACTCCACTGCCATTTCTCCTCAACACCTCCATGCTTCCACAGACATGTCATCTGGACCAACAGCCTTTACATTCTTTATTGTTTTCATAGCTAACCTTACTTCCTCCATGGTAAAACGTTGCACTTCCTGATTCACCATACCCACTTCATCCAACCATCTCTCTCTCTCATTCTCTTCATTCATCAGGCCCTCAAGGTACTCTTTCCATCTGCTCAACACACTCTCCTCACTTGTGAGTACATTTTCCTCATTATCCTTTATCACCCTTATCTGCTGCACATCTTTCCTAGCTCAGTCCCTCTGTCTAGCCAATTGGTACAAGTCCTTTTCTATGTCCTTAGTGTCTAAACTTTCATACAACTCTGCATATGCCTCATCCTTAACCTTCCCCACCTCTGTCTTTTCCATGCACCTCACCTGTCTACTTTTTTCATATCTCTGACCATTCCACTTCTTCTTCACCAAACTCTTTCTCTGTATACTCTCCTGTACTTCCTTATTCCACCACCAGATGTCTTTGTCCTTCTTCCTCAGTCCAATGTCACACCAAACACCTTTCTAGCCATCTCCCTTACTAGCTCTGATGTAGTTACCCAGATATTCGGTAACTCTTCACTGCCACCCAGTGTCTGTCTTAACTCTTCCCTGAACTCCACCCCACAATCACCCTTTCGCATTTTCCACCATTTGATCCTTGGTGCTGCCCTCATACTCCTCCTCCTCTTCTTGATCTCCAATGTCATGCCACAGATCAACATTCTATGCTACCTAACTACACTTTCCCCTGTCACCACTTTACAGTCTCCAGTCTTCTTTAAATTGGCCCTCCTGAATAGGATATAATACACCTATGTGCATCTTCTTCCACTCTTGCATGTCACCCTATGCTCCTCCCTCTTGTTAAAATATGTATTCACCACAGCCATATCCATCCTTTTAGCAAAATCCACTACCATCTCACCTTCTGGATTTCTTGGCTTAACACCATACCTACCCATCACTTCCATATCTCCTCTGTTCCCTTCACCAACATGCCCATTGAAATCTTCTCCAACCACCACTCTCTCACCCTTGGGTACAGTCATCACCACTTCATCCAACTCACTCCAAAATTTTTCTTTTTCATTCATCGCACACCCAACTTGTGGAGCATATGCACTAACAACATTTGTCATTACACCATCAATTTCCAGATTCATAAACATCACTCTATCTGGCACTCTTTTCACCTCCAAAAACACTCTTGACATACTGTTCCTTCAGGATAACCCCTACACCATTTTTTCCCATCCACACCATGATAGAACAATTTAGACCCTCCTCCGATACACCTAACCTTACCCCCCTTCCATCCGGTCTCTTCCACACACAATATATCAACCTTCCTCCTGTCCATCATATCAGCTAGCTCTATCCCCATACCAGTCATACTGGCAACATTAAAAGTTCCTACCCTCACTACCATACTCCTAGCCTTTCTCCTCTCTTCCTGCCATATGAGTGTCGGACATCCTCCAGGGTATGTCTGTGAATGGAAAGGCTACTGTGCTATCAAATGACTTGTGTGTTACAGCAATATTATGAAAGTGTCACTAATTTTGGCCCATTGTCCCCATGTATGTTTGGAGTCCTCCAGAAGTACTGCTCTAACAGGCTGAGAGGAATGGCTGAGCAGCAAGAGTGTAAATACAGTGTGCCATACTGACATAGAACAGAAATGTATATCAGGTATTACCTGTGCACATGTATGTATGAGTAGGTGTACCTGGCCACCTCATAACAACAGACATGGGATGCAAAACATCAGGTAAATAAGCTGTACATGATATACATGTGTGTAATCTTAGTTTCTGTGCATCCAACAGAGTTAGATTTCTACAGCTACTGGTTGTTGCAGTGCCCTGACACAGACATGGATAATAGAATAAGCATGATTATCAGGTTGAAATTGGAGAGGTGTCCAAATGTGTTATGACCTTGTGTCCATGCCTACTACAAACAGCTATATGACCACCTACTCAGCAATACCTTACTTGTAAAACCTGCCTCCACCAAGGTAGAGTAATCCCCTTTGCTGGACAGCAGCAATACACAAACTACATAACTGGTCACTGTATTGGCTGTACAGGGCAAAGTAGGACCAGGCACCAACTTGGCAGCAAATCAGCCTTTGTCTGAATGAGTATATAAGGTCACAGGTGGATTACTGCAAGGCTAACTATGAGTACAAATTGGACACATCCACCAAGGGAAATCACAAGGCCATCTTCACATATGTCTGCAATCACACCACATACACACACACACACACACACACACACACACACACACACACACACACACACACCATAGCTATTGCCAACCTGCTGCAGACAGGTTTAGGACAAACATCACCCTCTTGGCTCACCATCGGTATAGGTGGATATGCACAGCACCCACACCCCTCCCCCATCATCAGGGAGCAGGTGCATACTGCCTAATCAAAGTCAACAAAAGCAAGTCTCCATGGGACCTGATAACATTCCTGTCTGCAGCTTACATAAACTCAGGCATATACTTCCAGCTCCATTATATACTGTATGCAAGCAAAGCCTGAGCACCATTGACATACCATCTACAATGAAGATGGCCACTGTCATCCATCTACACAAACGTGAATGATGATTGGTGGTTTATGCAATGTACTGGCCCTCATTGGGGGGAATGTGACACATCAGGACCAGGCATGCAATGCAGGTTCATACTGTGCTGATAGATGACAGGGGTACAATGTGGTTGTAAGTGGTGGCTAATGATAGGCAATGTTGATGTGCTGGCTCTGTAAATAACTTTGGGCAATGTCTGAGGTCCTGTGATGTGTTTCCCTGTTTATGTCTTCCAGGTGACATGCAGCAGCAGCCAGCATATACTGGAGCTGAAAATGCAGTCCTCACCAATACCATAATCCAGCACCATGGGGTGATGTTCGGCCATAACCAATAAAATCTGCTTGACCGGACTGCCCTGTGGGACAACCTTGTCCACAGAGTTAACACCTTGGACCACCATGGCCGCACATATGATCAGGTCAGATATCAGGCAACTGACCTGATACGTCATGCCCAGCAAAGGGCTGCTGCTGTGGCCAGGGACTGTACTGCTACAGGTGGGGACCAGCCACACAGCCACCACTTACTGCAACAGATGAGCTCCTTGCCAACCTCTGGGTAGCCTCCCACAACAGCCAACACAAGAAATGCAAGTCATGGAGGTGGATGGCACCCAGGCAATAGGTGAGAAGTGTACAGGTAATGCCACAGTGCACATCAATTTAGTCATGTAGCAGTCATACTGTCTTCTATAGAGTATCTAGATGCATATATCAGTTCAAACTGCATTTGTTGGGTGGGGTTTAGTAATGCACACAAGTGCACATCTATGGTGAAGGACAGCAAATTGTGTACTATCAGAGATTGTACTTTACATGTGCAGAAAATTACCATTCATCTTGTACCAATGCCAAATGTGAGTCTGCTGACAATACCTCTCCCCCACAACTAATAGGTCCCTCTGGTCTGGATGTGAGACAGCAACCTAAAGCCGGTGAATATGTGATTTTCCTGTTGTGGCACACCAGTACCCAAGGCATGTTAAGGTCATGCATTTGACCATGCACACAACTGTTATTCTCAGCCATATTGTGATATCTGCATGTTCACTTGTTGTGGGGTTAACTGCATTGCATCACAGTGGTCATCACAGGGGCCTATTTGCAGGAGATGTCAGATATTTGCAGCATACCTCACAACTTGTCATTGCAAGAAATCTGGACAAAAATTGACAAAATGGGGGGACAAAGGCCCAAACTTAGGGAATATTTTATAAATTAGTGTTATACAGTGCCTATATTACAGTGCATATAAATGGTGTACACACACCTGTTAGAATGCCAGGTATTCATGATATACAAAAATGAGAGCACAATAAAACATTTTCAAAACCTTCCAACCTTTCATGTGACCTATAACCTGTACAATTCAATTGTAAAACAAACAAATCTGTTAGGGGAACAATTATGACACATAAAAAATGCACAAGAGGTTAGATGCATATGTTTGCACAGGCTGAAGGTAATATTGTGTTGAAGCAGCTTACGATATAATTACTTTGTATCTTCTTGGGTACACACCTGTCATCAATTACAGAGACTCTTTGATTAACAGCAAATAATGGTCAGCTGTCCTATCAGGATTATCCTAACATTTACTTAGGTGCCTGCTACATCAATAGCCATAGTTCCCATACAACTTACGAAGCAGCAAACGTATCTCATTTGTGAAAGGTATCAGCCCAGAGAAGGGTACACACACATTTCCACAGCATTGCATATACCATGAAACACAATAAAGACAGTCATCAAATGGTGGTGAAAATATGGGGCAATAGTGACTTTGCAAAGAACTGGACATCCCTCCAAATGTGTGTAAAAGACAAGATCCAAACTGGTCAGGGAAGTTGTTAGGAGACCTACAGCAACACTACAGGAGTTGCAGGAATCTCTGGCAAGTACCGGTTGTGTACTACATGTGACAACAATCTCCCGTATTCTCCACATGTCTGGTCTATGGCATAGGGTTGGGAGATGGAAGCCTTTTCTCACACAGAACAACATCCAGGTCTGGCAAATTTCTCAAGAAGAATACATCAGGTCTCCCCAAAGCATGTGGGCAAATGTGTTATGCTGTAATGAGACCAAGGTTGCACTTTTTGGCCAAAATACCAAAAGGTTTGTTTGGCACAATAACAACACTGTGCATCACCAAAAGAACACCATCCCCATGGTGAAGCATGGTGACGGCGGTGTCCTGCTTTGGGGTTTCTGTTCATAAGCTGGAAGTGGGCCTTTAGCCAAGGTGGAGGGGATTAGGAACAGTTCCAAATACCAGTCCCTTTTAGCTCAAAATCTTCATGTGTCTACAAGAAAGCTATGGATGGAGAGGAATTACACCTTTCCACATGACAATGACCCAAACCATACATCCAAATCCAAAAAAGAATGTCTTCACCAGAAGACAATCAACATTTTGGAATGGCCCAGCCACAGTCCACAACTACATCCAACAGAAAATCTGTGGGGTGCCCTGAAGAGGACTGTGCAAGTGAGAGTGTACAAATATTGCTAAGTCAAGATGTACCATGCTGATACACACCTTTCCAAGAGGACTGATTGCTGTTATGAAATCAAAAGGTGCTTTAACAAAGTATTAGTTTAAGGGTGTGCACAGTCATGCAACCAGCCTATTGTACATATTTCAACTTCTATATGTTACCCCTAACCAATGTGTTTGTTCTTCATTTGGATTGCACAGGTTATAGGTCACATTAAAGGTGGGAAATGTTATCACATCGTTTCTGTGGTCTCATGTTATATATCAGACAAACCTGGCATGTTAACAGGGGTGTCTACACTTATAATATCCACTGTAAGCTTAGAAGGTTGTTAGTGTAACTGGTTCTGTAGTAATAAACCAAGTTGTCGGAAGCACTCCCAATAACCAGTAATACAAAAACAAGAGTGCAGGTAGTGTGGAGAGATGAAAAAAATGAATTTGCCAAACTTTTAGAATTTGTAATTTATTCCAAATGACAGCTGACAAAAAAAACACATAAACGCCTTATATTCCACCTTGCATTTTCATGCACATTCCTTGGACTTCAGCAGGTGAAGATGAAGGAGATCTGATGAAGTCCAAGGAATGTGGATGAAAATGCAAGGTGGCTTTTTTTGTCAACTGTCATTTGGAATAAATTACAAATTCTCAAAGTTTGGCAAGTTCGTTTTTTTCATCTCTCCACGCTACCTGCACTCTTGTTTTTATATTACTGGTTCTGTAGTAACATACATGTACTGCAGGCTTGGAAGTGTGAAACTCAAAATATGTCATTAATTAGTGACACCAGTCCTCAGATCATCACAGTAATGTATCAGACAAACACAGGATTTATGATGAACAGACCAGAGATATTAGACAACATGTAGACATTCAGTGACACTCTGCACAGTTGACAGGTATGTTCTGTAGGAGTTGTCACTGTGCTATACAGGTGAACAGCAATTATGTGTACATAGGTGCAGTGTGTGGTACTTGAAGGTCCATCACCTACTAACACTACTCATGTATCACAGAGGTGTATATAAGCAGTAATATCAAGTGGAAAGGGCTGCACTGCATGATGTAGAGGGCCTATCAAGGCTGTGTATGTAGTGGTCTGACTATGTTGTGAATGTCACCAGTTGGCTATTGTGAGGTCTGTGTAATGCCTGTCTGGCACCTCACCTGTATGTCTGTGTGTGTGTGTGTGTGTGTGTGTGTGTGTGTGTGTGTGTGTGTGTGTGTGTGTGTGTGTGTGTGTGTGTGTGTGTGTGTAGCAGCAAATGTTATAGTGCAGGTATTATTTTTTTATTTATTCTATTCTACATTTGTTGACTAGGCTAGTCTAACTGGATACATGTCCATTTTCAGTAGAGGCACAGGGAGAAAAGTTCCAAGATTAAACTAGCATACATTAAAAAAAGTAAATGCAAAACATAAAATCGCACATGTTAATATCAGTAGTACAATAATGCATTAGGCTAACATAATAGGAATTAAAATGAAAAAACAGTCTATGCACATCAAGCTAAAATATGACTGAAAAAAATATTGATGTAGGCTTACACACCTACACACACATAATACATGAATGCACAACTCACACATATTTACATGCCCATACTTGTGTGGACTTGAGCATACAGGTGGGTACAGGCAATGAAATAGAATGTAGCATCCGAACGATATGTTTGCAGATTGTGGCAATACGCTAAATGTGGAAAATATTTGACTGAGATATATAGGTTGAATTAAGTTCCATGGAGTAGTAGGGAAGAGATGAAAGACCCTAAGTAATTATTTTGTTTGTACCAAAATTCACACACAAATAACATACATGGCATTTGTATAAGATCATTTAGTGAGAGGATGCTAAGTAATCTTACTATGTGGATGGTTGGGAAGGGAGAAAAAAAATCGTCAGTATGCTATACAGTTAGTGTTAATCAGAGTTAGTACAAGGGCATGGCCATTGTGCCTAAAGGAGTAGTTTTAGTTGGTGTTTAAAAAGTGGTAATGATGGAAGAAGTTGTAGGTTGTCTATTCCAAAACGTACCCACAGAATAAGAGAAAAGGGAGTCCCCTGCTTTATTATAGTATTTCTGGATAGGATATTAATTTACATATGTTGTCTTCCCCCCACAGGTGGACATGGTGGTCATGGTCCCTCCCACTCAGAGTTTGATGTCAGTGTCACTGCATACTCTGACAATGATGATGGTCATAGTCAAGCACAGGTGGGGTTGTCACGGCCTCAATCTGTACCTTCAGCTGGCATCCCACAGTCATCCACAATGCCCCCACACACAGTCACAATGCCCACACATGCCCCGTCCCCGGCAGCCACAGATGATGGACTGTTGGCAAGTGGTGGCATAGAACAGGCTAGTATGGCGACTATGACAGGTGTTAGTGTAGACACTGGCCATAGCCAGAGTGCAGGCGAGGTCCCACACAAGGGGATGGACAGGGGTGATCACAGGAAGACTGCTGCTCATTAAGCTGCTGTCACAAGTGCCTAAGCAGGTGTCACCAGACACACGTTTTGGGCTGTCATGGATGTACAGGCATGTATTGAATGCAATACCAGACAGATACTCAGGGTGTTGAATGCAACTCTTCTTGATTTATCTGGCAACATACATGAACTTGTTGAGGCCACACATCAAAATACTGAGGTCATGAATAAACGGTGGGGTGAGACCTTGGCAATCCTCGACCATGGCATGTCCGTGCTAGAGCGTATGGTGGTAGATGGGCCTCGGCCACGTGAACGTAGGTCAGCATCAACATCAGCTGAGTCTATGGGGCCATGTACCTTCACCCTCCCATAGTGGCAGTGACACCAGCGCTACTAAATGGGGGTTGCTGTCCACATTACAATAGAGAAGGCCATGGAAATGTGGTCCTGGCCAGTTCCATCAGGGGTACGTATCCAGCAGACAGTAGTCATCATCAGGAGGCAGTACTGCATCTGGCCTTGGGCCTGGTGATGCCAGTGAGACCTCTGGCAGAACCAGTTCTTGTGTCTGTGGCCAGAGATGGTGAACTGGACATCCTGCTATGTACAGTCCACAGCTGTCCAACAAATCACTGTGTAGGGTAGCCACATGACATGACTGTGTGCATACATGCACATAAATCTGTATCACAGGCAGGTCACCTCCAGACACACATATCACCTCTGCACAGCCCATCTATAGGATACCCCTCCAAGCACACACACATGATGACAACTGTATGGCCAAGCCTAGACCTCTGGCAAACCCACACCATACCTTGTGCACATAATGATACCTGTGCCACATCCCTGTCATCCATACCATCGATGCAGGGACATGCTAATATGGGTCTGATGCACAGGGTGAATATAGTACAGTGTAGTTATATAATACTGTGTAAGATGCTGTCTGCCTGCATTTGTTATGGGTACACATAAAGGTGTTTGCCATGATACATTATTGCTGTTAGTACCACTGACTGAGTGTAGTCTGACATGCTGTATTCTGTTTGTGTTCCAGGTGTCTGTGACATTACCAACATGGAGTATGGCAGAGTGGAAAGACAACGACCATTTCAAAGTCAAGGTACAGCTTTATATGTCCATTTACCAAGTGTGTATGCATGCAACAATGTGTGAGGGACATTGCTGTCAGACAGTGTGACCTTGCATACATACCCCTTGTCACAGACAGGTAGCCTTCAGACATTTCACCTCAGTGTTGTGTAGTACCACAGGCTCATACATACAGTTCAGGTTACTGGAGTACTGTCAGTAGGTCCCTCACAAGCTTAGCCATTAAAATTAAAAGCACTACACCCTCACTCCCCACTGGCCCTTGTTTTCAATTATTAAAGAATTCCCAATATTATTCTAACATGTCCAAAGGTCAGTTGTCAATCTCCTCTCCGGTCCAGCTGGTGAATCTGGGAATCTTGAGGCAATGTTACAACTGCCTCATGTCTCTTCCTCCCAACAAATCCCAACACGTGAGAGATGCAACCATATAGCCAAACTGGAGGCTAAGCTCTCTCAACTCGGTACTGGCATAACCAGTCAGGAGGAGTGAACCAAACACATAATCACACCCCAAAACAAAACACGCAACAACATATCTCATAAAGCCAGTGTGCTGAACAGTCACAGCCCATAAGACTAAACAACACACCTGATACACTTGTGCTCACCAGGCTGAACAAGGAGAGGGTCATGGTGAGCAGCCTATCGGGCACTAGGATCCGCCACATAACACAAGCACTCAGGTCACTGACCCTGACCTTGGTAGCATCTTTACCCACACCAAGAATGATGCCACAATGAAGACAAGATGATCAATTTCAACAATACCAGTCACCCCTGGTTTTCGGATATTGGCAAAGGCTCTTGCTACCATAGTGCCTTTTTTTTAGGCAAAAAGACAAACCCATGTCCATAGGTATCACAAGGATAAGAAACTAAGAGTAATGCTACTCAATGCCAGAAGTCTAAACCTCAAGATGCATGCATGGAGAACATCGATATCTGTGCAGTAACAGAAACCTGGTTCAGGGCTCCCGGCACCACACCACTACCAGAGGTTACCTCATACCACACTTTTGGCCAATAAACTTTTATAGCCTGCTACAGACCACCCTTCCAACCCAGGAACCCCACTTGGCCCTTCCTGAGAACACTGAAAATATCAAGGTCTCTCCAAACACCATTATATTAATTTATAAACTCAAATGCTATGGAACAACTTGCTACCAGTCCCGCAAGAGGAGGAAACATACTGGACGTGATCATAACCAACATGGGGACTCTATAGACCAGACCAGATGTATCCTCACTGGTAAGATCAAGATCAGACCATCTCTCACTGGATATTGGTGGAATCCTTCAAAGCCCCTGGGCCGAATGCATGGATCATGCGATCCCAAATAAAAACAAGTCCCAAATCCTCAAAGGCAGAGTCCTGTCTGGGTGGACCCCAGCATAAACAAACTATACAATAGAAGAGGGAAGGGAGGAAATGATGAAATGAAAAAAAAAAAAAGAAAAGGCATCTGATCAGTATTATTGTCCAAAATGACAAAAATACACGAACCCACAGACACTGCCCACATCCTAGCTGACGGGTTCAGCAAAAACCCCCCCACCACCAAAAGGCAAATCTGCAAAGCTATGGAAAGGATCATCATGGACCTCAAAATAAAAGATATGGGGACCTACAGACACTGGATCCTACCCAGTTTGGCTTTGTTAAGGGCAGATCCTGCCTCTTAAACCTGGTTGATTTGAAAAAAAGTCAACAAGGCCATTGGACAAGGAAGGGGTGGTCCAAGCCTTTTGATACGGCATTATAGATAAGCTCACCAGCTTAAATATAAACCCCTACGTCACTAGATGGATTGCAAACTGGCTCAAGGACAGAAACCCACATGGTAGAATTGCTGGAGCCATGTGTCAGACTCCAAAACCAGTTAAGTGGGTGTCCCACAAGGGCTCAGCCTGGGACCTCTCTTGTTCATATATATATCGGAGGTACAGGCCAACACGAAGGATCAGGTGGCTGACCAAGCCAAGCAGATGACTGGTAGAAGGGCCTCATAGAAACAGACAACTGGTGCAAGAGTCATGGCCTCAAGCTAAATGCCAAGCTAATCATGAAGGGATTCACATCTAGATCAGGGGAGGTCATCTCATGCTTTCATCATCCCTCATCAGGCCCATAATTTGTACAATGCCTCATTGACTCTCTTCAAGAGGAATCTGATGAGTGGATGGGAGATCAGTAGGTTTACCCTGGGTATCACTTCTGTGTGTAGACAGAGGAGAGGCACAGTATACAAAAAAGGAAAAAGGGCATAGCAAAATAAATTTAAATGGGTGGTGAACAAAAACACACTAGCTCTATAAATGCCCTAGGGCAGTTAGCCTAGTATGAACCTATGAACCTATGAACTGCAACAGATTCACATGTCAGCACCTGTTGCCTCTGCCATTTCTTTCCCATACACTCAACCCTGATGCAGTTGGTGAGGGCATGCATTGTACTGTATATGACAGGTTTGTGGTATATATTCCTGAGTTCACAGGGTGGAACAGTGAGACAAAATGGTATATCCTTCACATACACACAGTAAAGACTGATACAGGGGATGTGCATATAGTAATACAAACACAGTTGGCAAGAGACGGATTAGTAAACCTACATATCCACTTTAATGTACTACCATGCTATATACACATAGCCATACCCCACATAAATTATATGCATGGGACATAACCCACTACCTCTTACAACACATAATGTTGTGAATGCCTTCATGGATGGTGAGATAACCCACCAGAAATAGCAACTGGAATCATCTATTGCTCCTACAAGCCTGGACAAGTGATAGGGTAACAGACGTTGTATCAGCATGATGTTTCAGTCAGGTATGATATTTGATGCTGGCATGTGTGTAACTACACTAACTGTGATCTATTTGGCAACAATATCACATGTATGGCCATTGTTAGGGGACACAGACTGCATATAGGTTGAAAATATCTGGATATTCCATAGACATCTGTACAGATGACTGGTATGGCTTGTACAATGGCTTAACATGCTGCATGTGAGGCAGATGCCATTAACACTCTATATAAAGTAATGCCATTGGGAGGTGGTAAACAGGAGTGGATGGTACACACATCAAAATGATATAACCCACACAAAATATGATTCTCAACCTAAACACACACACACACACACACACACACACACACACACACACACACACACACACACACACACACACACACACACACACACACAGTTGACAGTATTGAGATTAGAACCCCTACCTATCTAGTTATTTCTACTATGGTGTTATGCAGTTAGATGCACCACATAGCTTATATGACTTCACATTATCTCAATGCACTTCTAAGGTGAATGATATCAGCAGGCCTTGTAAAGTAGGGTGATGGGAAGTGTACAGGGTGGAACACAACTCAAAATGTTATAAACCACACACAATATGATTCTCATCCAAACACATACACACTTGCCAATATTGAGATTAGACCCCCCTGCCTATCTAGTTATTTCTACTATAGTATTACATAGTTATCACACATACTACAGAACATACTTGGCTGGCAACTGGCCAAAGGTGCTGATAAGGGGAATGACATCAGCAGGACTGATAAAGAAGGATGCTGGGTGGGAAACTTATCAAAATACTTCCTCCTACAAACATACACACACACTTATACACCCAAACACACATTTCCCAGATCTGAGAGTAAAACCCCTGCCTGTCTAGTTATTTATACTATAGTATTATGCAGTTATTGCACGTGCTACAGAGCTTACTGGGCTGACAACTGGCTAAAGGTGCTGATAAGGGGAATGAAATCAGTAGGAATGATAAAGTAGGGCACTAGGTGGAAAACCTATTAAAATACTTCTTACTACAAACATACACATAATTATGCAGCCACACACACATTTGCCAGATCTGAGAGTAGAACCCTTGCCTGTCTAGTTATTTCTACTATAGTATTATGCAGTTATTGCATGTGCTACAGAGCTTACTGGTCTGACAACTGGTCAAAGGTGCTGATAAGTGGAATGACATCAGCAGGACTGATAAAGTAGGGCGCTGGGTGGGAAACTTATTAAAATATTTCTTCCTGCACACATACACACACAATTATACAACCACACACACATTTGCTGGATCTGAGAATAGAACCCCTGCCTATCTAGTTATTTGTACTATAATGTTACACAGTTATCGCATGCACTACAGAGCTTTCTGGGCTGAAAACTGGGCAAAGGTGCTAATAAGGAGAGTGACATCAGGACTAATAAAGTGGGGCACTGGGAAATGTTGTGGGTAGGAATGGCCTAAAACTGTTTCACCTACAAACAAAAACACACTCCCTCACTCTTGCACACACTCACAGTTTCCAGTATTGAGATTAGAACCCCTACCTATCTAGTTATCTGTACTATAGTTTTATGCAGTTATCGCACATTTTTACAGAGCTTATAGGGGTGATAGGTTTCCAATGGTACTTCTAAGGTGAATGACAGCAGCAGATCTTGTGAAGTAGGGCAATGTGAAGTGTACTTAGTGGGAACAGTCACACACACACACACACACACACACACACACACACACACACACACACACACACAGGTAGGTGATGTGATATTATAACCCCAACCTCAGTACTAATACACAACGGGGCTCTCCTTTTATACTAGCATGTGTAACTGTTTACAGCTGGTATGCCACTGTCCACAGCAGGACATCACTGTATGCCATTCAGAGTATCCATGTGTGTGACTCAGTATGTCTGTGTCCCCGTCTCTCTCTCTCTCTCTCTCTCTCTCTCTGTCTCTCTCTCTCTCTCTCTCTATCACTGTCTGTCTCTCATGTCCCCACATCTATGTGCGTGTGTATGCTTGATATATGTTATCTGTTGCCCATATATATGCCCATGTATCACATACAATAGATGGAGATATATCACATATGAGCCACCTACAGTTATCTGAGGGTAATCCTGTCTGATGTGTGTGTAGGGACAGTTAAGGTGTACATAGCTGTCTGCATGCACAGACATATATACACAATACAGTCGTATACTACGATGTGGGTTTCAACATGTCCTGTGATTCTCTAAGAGTAGGAGCATGCCCAGTGTGACCTTCTATAGTTAGAGTAGGACTCCATTCCATAGATAAGTATACTCTGGTCTGGGTTTTGTGTGCTACAGCCATACCTCTCAGGAGTACACAGGACTTTCCTTGGGGTACTGGGTTTATTTAGCAAACATTTTTTCTGACATATCTGTAGTCTGACACTGCAATGTATTGTGTCATTACCTAGTGGCAGACATCCTCATATCATCACAGTGCTTTACCAGAGGAATACTAGTTGTATGATGCATAGACCAATATTATGAGGCCAGCTATGTACATTCTTGCCCAACAAGGCCAGTTGTGAGGTGTGGCTGCAGCCATTTCAATATTGATGAGCTGTGTAAACAGTCCAGAAACTTGGTGATATACTGGCTGGGGATCTGCTTGTGCAGCATCTTTTTAACCTGAGATGTCATAGCCTGGTGTGGCCATACCGCTCACCTGTACATTTTTTGGCAGATTGTCCAGGTGTTTGGCTAGAAGTTTCATCCAGTCTATGTAAACTTGCGTTTTTATGGCAAGTTAGTTACATATAATTGAAAAGTGATGTTACAAAATAATGACAGACATTACTGTTTCAGACTACATAACCTTCAGACAATTCCCACCACTGCAAACCCCTCATCCTACCAACTTTCTCAGTATGTAAGGGTGATATTTACAACACATGCCTATCATTGTGCCTTTGTTCCACTTTTATTTCTGCCCTTGTCCAGATGTCTTGCTGTCAGAGATTGGGAGTTATGGGTGTGGGTACAGAGTCCATTCTACTATGCAAGCATGTCCATTATATGTAAAAGCAAACATAAAAAAAAAAGAATTATTGAAAATAACCACTGGCAACAGTACCAAAAAGCACTATATTCACAAAAGCCTTAGCACCTCGACTACACAGCCTTCAAAAAGTCCATTATATGTGTAGTATATTCCACATAGCACTGTGACTTCCAGGTATGTCAGTGGCAGAGCAGTAGGTGTCATTGACATGCATAATAGTTGCCACTGCAATTATCTGCACATGGCCCAGTCAAAGACAGCATTGTACCTAGGGCACTGCAAGACAACAGCCAGGAGAATGTACTGACCAGATCCTGGCAGTATTAACCACACATACACATAGCTCATTGACCCCTGCATATTGTGGGCATGCAACATGTTTTCATGTGTATTGGGACAGCCCTGGCAATGTGTGCTGTGCTGCTATTTCCCTTCAAACATACATGTTACTGAATTTCTGTGGGTATATGGTGAGGGCACACCTGTCAACTGTACACACTTGCACAGAGTGTGCTGATACTTGCTTTACATTTTGGTTGCATTTACCATACTATTGTGCCCTGTCTTGGGGACTAGAGGTATATCAGTAAAGACAACAGGTCAGATTGTAATGGCATGCATTTGAGTTTTAGACTTCTTACCCTTCATAGCCTTACTAAAACTGCCAAACTTGCTGTGCTATCACTGTTTGAGCCTGTAGGGGGGGGGTAATTCAACATTTCCACTATTTGTGGGCCTTTGCCAGATATTTCTCTCTGGTTTTCTACAGCTGACTTGCAGTGTGGGTCTGAGGGGTGGGTATGGGACCCCCACACTGACATCCATGCCTGTGACCTATGACTCCCCCAGTTAGTTGGCCCCACAGATATACTGCAGTGGGATTTGCCACCTTGGGTTCATATTATAATCACAAAAACTGAATCATGTGAACATGTATTGAGCAACATGTAAAGAGCAAAAATTCACAAGTTGTCAAGGTATGAACGGATACCGCCATAGGGTATTCTTCCCTTTGCTTCAATGGAGTGGATCTCGGAGTTTGTATATTTAAGTAGGGGGTGTGGGAGGGCAGGGGACTTGCCCCTGCATACAACAGTTAGTGACAGTATTTGTTGGTTTTGTCGTATTTGGGATTCGATGTTTTGGGCTTTTGCCCTTTACATGTCGCTCAATACGTGTTCCCACAATTCAGTTTTCATGCTTATAATATGAACCCGCCACCTTGGGTACTACTGCATAGTGTGGGGAGGCCAGTACTGGGCAGGCATGTCCTGGTGTCTCACATAGCTGTCAGTTGTCTGCTGCTATCCCAGTAGGCCACCCCATTCCCTTGCATGCATGCAGCATTACCATAGATATGCTACCAAAACATACTAATCCATTCATTTATTGTTAAGAAGACTGACTAACCTTGTACCTGTTTGGATGGTGCTTGAGGGCCGCCTATGTTGGATGCACACAGTACACTGCCTATACATGGTAAGTTATAGGTAATGTGATATGTGTCTCATTCATTTTACTGTGTGTGCGAGTCAGAGAGAGGTGTCAGTTCCTCGGTCCCTGCACTGTCAGTGTGTGCACTATGCGTTGCTTCTTTACCAAGGCCTGAGCATACTGGGCACACCTCCATCTACCTACAGGAGCAGGCTCAGCGACCACCTACTTTGAGTCCCTCTGTGTCTGTGGGAACCTTGGCAGTGGTGGTGGGCTGTGTGGCCCTTCCCCGTGCTGTTTCTGCTGCAGCTGTTTCCACAGGATCATATTGTGTAGCATGGCACATACTATGAACATGTGTGCACATGTGGCTGGAGAGTACTTCAAGGATCCACCAGATATGTCAAGGCAGCAGAACCATGACTTGAGCATCCCAAACATACACTCTATAATGATCCTGGTTTGTGCATGTGCCTCATTATGGTGTTCTTGTGTGGGTGTGTGTTCATTTCTGATGGGTGTCATCATCCACGGCTCCAGTGCATAGCCAGCATCCTCATCCAGATGGCCATATGGGATGCCCCCACTGGCAAATGCCTGGTACAGCTGTGATGAATGCTAGATGTGGGAGTCATGATTGCTTCCAGGCCTGCCAGCACACACATTCATGATAATGCTCTGGACAATGCACAAGGCCTGGCAGTTGATTGAGGTAAAGCCCTTGTGGATTGTGTAGACCCTACCCTGTTCACCAGGTGGTGCTTTGATGTGGATGTGCATGCAGTCTATCTTCTACACAGTGGAAGAGATGCATATTGCTGGTCCTCTCCTCACAGGTGTTGGGGAAGTAAATGTGCTCACCGGCATGTGGTAGCATGGCATCCAGGAACTGGTGGAGTACCCTGGATGCAGATGCCTGCGAGACCCCCATGATGTCTCCAATAGGTCTTTGGAAAGTACCTGTAGCTAGTATTCTTAAGGCTACACATACCTTGGTATCAACTGGGATGAGTTCCCCTCTCTTGGCTCTGGGTCTGAGTTGAGGCCAGCACAGCTCTATGATTTGCTGCAGTATGTCTCTGTCCACCCTGTAGCACTCTATCTCCAGATCATGTAGGTTTTGGCAAGTTACCTTGCGTCTGAACACTCTTCTCTTCCTCCTCAGTCTGTGGCAGGTGTCAGCATTATCCTCCTCACCAACCTCAGCCTCTAGCACATACTGATGGATCAAAGCAATGGCAGCCCCTAACATGTTTTCAGTTAAAATTCCCCTGCATGTGTACATCAATGGTGCAGAGTTTGTGGGATAAACCAGACTGTAAGGTGTTTGCATAGTTTATACTGTTGTGCTGCAGATGCTGCCTGTATGATTGGCTGACTATAATTCATTCCACCTGCTAGCTATGTAATTTGTACTTGATTGCTTTTATTCTGCTATTTTCCTTTTTTTCCCCTTCCCATTTCCATCCCTTTTAATCCCCAAGGTGTGCCGTGCAAACCCGGTGCCCAGATGTAAACAGTCCTGCTATTTCCAGGTTTTCTTTTTTTGTTTGTTTGTTTTAGACCAGGTGCATGCCACGCAAACCCGTTTAGCTAATGTAAATACTGAGAAATGTCTCTCCCTAGATGCGAACAAGCCCTTCATTTCATGGAATAAGTCAATACAACATCAGACACACACCCCTTGCTTAGCTGTGCTTAGCTAAGTTTATCTGGGAGCCATGAAGCTCCAATGTGCAAGCATGACACACACCCTTTTCATGTCAGCTGCTTCTCCTACCTACGCAATCATGTTATAGCACCTACACGGTTAAGTGCAGTTTGACACTCAGAATATTTTTGTGATTCAGTAAATTTTCCCTCATTTGCATACCCCACTGCCTTAGTCCCTAGTTAATGCACTGCACCAGAGCCTTTCCCTTTGGAAACCACTGTTCCCTGGTATTGTTTTGATTCTGCATGCCATAGACTATAATGGAAAAATGCAGATTTCCCTTAAAATTGTGTTTTCACATTTTTTTTTATTTTCAACATGATTCCATTTGCGTGCCACTGCCCTGTGCTTAAACGGCCGAGGTCGGCCAAAAAAAAAAACAACTTTTATTTTTAGAAAAACAAAACACCTTTCCATGCCAGTGGCCATATATTTGGCCATTGGCATGCATAAAGAGTATAATACATGCTTTTATTTGAGCTGTCATGCCTCCGTTTTAATTTTTGTAGAAATGTGCAACTAACACTATTCTTGCACGAATGCCTGCTTACTTTCTGAATTGCTAATTCACCTCATTTCCATGATTTTCACCAGCAAATGAGGTAATTAGCATTATGCAGTGGTGTCTGTGCAGGAATAGTGTGGGCAGGCTTGTGCACGTCAGAACAGTAGTTTACTGGATCGCTTGGTGGCCATATTCTGTGCAGGAATGGCTACATTGTCCCTGCATGGAAATTTCAGTTTATTGAATCCCAGGGTCAGTTTTGAGTCACAGAGAAGGAATATCATCCTTTGTTCATAGATTCCTGGCCACAGCTAATGGATTTAGGTCATGAGGATTTACCATGAATATTCATCTCTCACATAATCAACACTCAATTATTTGACCCTAAACAATGTAAAACCTTGTGAGGTTGCTACACAAAACAGCAACATTCTCAAAGTCACAAAAAAAATTTCTTTATAGGGGCACACCCCTACACACCTTGACATGAGCTCAAGCATCCACATCCCAAAACAACCCCACACCCACACACACACACATACACTGACTCCGATATTTCACAATCTTTGAGGAGAGTAAGAAAGTGATGAAAATGCAACACTCACCTTGTTGCCCTTTTTTGTCTTATTTCCATTACAATGTGCTGGCAGCCTTTCAGTGATGATTGGCTGAGCATTGACGAACTGCCATTCATAGGATGTTTGACATATAGGAGGCTGAAGATGAGAGTGACTTACCGCTGTTAATAGATTAGAAGTCAGTTTATCTGTAGTCCCTGAGAGTTCATTACAATTATTTTGAAACTTGTTAGGCTAATATGATTCATAATAAGGTCAACCAGTAAAAGAAATGTGGATTAGTTTGTGTTATACCCTCACTGTAGAGAGCTAAACTGGGATAAGACTGTGATGGGATGGGAGAAGATGCTAAGATTATGGACTTGTCCTGAGTGAAGCAGTGTGCATCTCCTCCACTTTGTGTGTGTGTGTGGGGGGGGGCAGAATAAAGTGAATTGAAGCTTTTGAAGCTATTATCGCTTCTGGTCACTTGTTTACTAATCAGATAAACCTGTATCCATAAAGCTTTTTTCACTCCTCCATTTTTCTGTACCTTGCAGTTATATGAAGTAGCTAAAACTTGGAAAAATTATTATTTTTCAGTAAATGTTATGTATGTTCTAGGCTGTCGTATCTTTTTTCATAGCAATATTATCTTGAATTTCAAAAAAGGATAAAAGGAAAATCTGAGCTTCATTAAAAGGCTGAAGCATATAAAAGATTATGAACTAGTCTCCAGTCACAACCACAGTATTATATGTTCGAAAATTAAATGTGAAGAGCAAAGCAAAGCTCAAGAATTTCTTGACATCCATTTCATGGGTATAAAAATAGTTGGCTATGATTAGGGTTATAATTATTTGCATTTACTGGAGCTTTACCTGCTCTCTGTATTACAATCACAGAGAGAGAGCAAAAAGAAAACATATATGGATGAGAAAAAACATGTATGAGTGCTGTGTGTTATAACTTTGAAAGCTGCATTCTACTTAGTGTTGCTACAGAATTCTTTGTGAAGTGTAATATGATGGTACGATATACAAGTTTCCAAAGCAACACAACAATGGCTAACACAACTGCTATTCAGTGTTTGTTCTCTGCTTTGGTTCTTAGCCTGCGTTCTTTTCATGCAGAGCCTACAAGTCCTTTTTGTGTCTATATAAGCTTTTTCTGCATTTTCCACTTTCTTTCCACATCCAAAAGACAGACAAGTAAGTGTCCTGGCAAAATTCCTAATTACCTATTCACGTGTACGCAAAAGTGTGTGCACATGTATATGTATATGTGTCTTTGTGTGTGGGCCAGTGTATGTGTGCATCTGCACATGCATGCCCACTCATGTTCATGTGTGTGTGTGTGTGTGTGTGTGTGTGTGTGTGTGTGTGTGTGTGTGTGTGTATATACACTTGTGTGTATGTGCATGTGTAGTGTGTGTGTTTATATGCTGCCAGTGGATTAGTCTCTTATCAGGACTTTTTTTGCCTTAAACTGATTGGTGCTAATAACAGATTTCTGTTTCCTCATGAATCTCAATAGAATAAATTGGATATTTGAAATTGAATGACTAAAATGAATAAAAAACTGAATGGGATGCCACCACAGCATCATTCAAATTAACTTTCTAGATGGTATTTCTTCACTCAGAAGTAAGTGCTATAGTTTTATAGGCACTATACATATAAATATATTTGTGGTTTAATATTATATCATTTATTTCATAGTCATGCTTCTTCCAAGATAAGCTTTTTTCAGGGGATAATGAAGAGTAACTTATAGTCATCAAACAATCAGTAAGAATGCAGGTAGTGTTTTTTATCAACAAGTGTCTGGTACAGTTTCTAACTGTAGAAGCGTCAGCAAAATGCACAATGATAATAGTAACTAGCAATACAAACAGTGGGGAAAAGCTAAGTAAATTGTTCATAAGATCAAAACAACAACTTCATATAGCATTCCAAAAGTATGTGCACATGCTGAACGTTTGTAAAAAAATGTAATATGCTTTACATAAACAGTGACAGGTAAGTAACTAATCACACACCATATGCAACAGACAAAACAGACAGAAATGTTTAAAATGTAAATTATGCTCATTATGATACATTAGCATTTTGCCAGCACATGACTTAAGTAAAAATGATAACACCTATAATCCAGGCACATTCATACAAGAAGCAAGTGAGTGTCTTTGACTAGTTCATAAACCAGTGGGCCTAGATAGTAAATTTAAAGGTTAATCACTACTCATAAGGCCAGACAGTAAGCAACTTTAATGGGATCCTTTGCTTAACATAGAGCCATCACAGGCAGAAAGCTATATGAGTCCATGAAGCAGTGACCTCAACAATACTTAATTAGATGGACAAGATTTCCTCCAAGGTTATAAATTAAAACTGAATTTGAAATAACTTTTTTAAAAGGAATTACCTAGCCCAATAACAGTCCCATTCAAACTGTTTTGAACTGAATTTTTATTCATGATGCAAATTAAGTGAAAATAAATTGCATTTAACTGACTGCACACTTAGGCATCTATTCACATCTACATTCAAATGCAGGAGGGTACCATTAGTCAAAGAATGGAGAGCTGCAGTTATATGGCACCAAATGCAGCTGTGGGCCAGCGAAAACAATATGTGGTAATATAACTCTACAGAGGCAGGCTGATGGCACAGTATAAAACATATAAAGTTGTAGCTGTTATATGGCCTTCTCTTACAGGCTGGAAGCAACAATAAGAAGGGGAGAAGGGCATCTGACTGAATGTGTGAAACTTGCAAATGCAAGCCCAACAGCTTCAATTATTAAAAGGCCGAAGGTAATATATGTTTAATAAGGTTTAGACTGCCTTGCTTTAGCATATGCTCCTTATTCTATGGTGCAGTGATCCTGAAGTTAGCATATCAGGGGTATGGGGAGCCCAATCCCCCATATAAGAGGGTGCAGGATACAAAAACCTCCCTGCAAAAATGGTATAGAAGAATTACACTGTGTTTTCAAATGTGCTTTTGTTTTTCAAAGTTAATTGAACTTGTATGTTCAAAGTTCTTGAACTTGCAATTGCAGGTCTTGGACTTTTGTTGTGGAGCTGGTTAGAAAAGCAGATAACTGCAGCAACAAGGCATGTACATGCATATATGTACTCTGCACATTTAATACAGTACTACGGTACCTACTTTTCAAAACTATTAGTTTGATTCATGTCTTCATGTATCTTTCAAATGCTTCTGATTGATTTTGCCTCAAAATTGTCTCTATTGTCATCAGAACTGTGAAGTTTTTGACAAAAACTCTGAAGTTTAAATTAATAAATATTACCAGACTTTAAAGTGGAAGACTTATTTTCTGCAATAAAATGCATATTGATGGAAATCCTCTCATTCCATAAACTAAGTGACCAGTGTTAACATTTAAACTGTTTCCCTGATATTGGATTGTTGTCCTTGCCTTTGTTTTCATCTTTGATCCGGGAGTAAAGAGGTTAAAGAACATTATGCTATTGTCTGTATTTCGGAATGTGTTAGTATCTGTAATGTGTAGATCTTTCTTAATTACGCTTAATCGTGGCATCCTAGGTAGGAAAATGACCGCTTGGGACATGTTTGCTTAAACTGCTACATAATCATCCTTCCATTTTGTTTTGATTCACGTTGACATTCAGCATGCCTGCATAATGGATGACACCTCTGACAAATTCTTCCCACAGTAGTAGCTTGTTCTGCTAATTGATGCTGTTTCTCTTCAGCAAAGGGTGCAAATAATCAAACTAATGTTTTGTTCTGTTAAACTATGTATGTTGTATTTTTTTTACTCTTCTCTTGAATCCCATGTATTTATTTTAATTACTGAATGGCATTAAATAAGGGAGCATGCAGGTATGGTAGACAAAGTAGTTTTCTATGATAAAGTGTTGTGGTTTAATGTTTCTGTGAATTTATCGACTTGTTGACTATAGAAGCACTTGTTATACTATGGTGCACTGGATGTTTTCATTGTCTTGTTTCTAGCAATGATTCTAATGGTCCTGGCTTAAATTCACTTTCAAAGTCCAGCTTTTACTTTTATATTCTATTTTCCATTAGGCTTTGTTTATTTTCATGACAACATCTTTCTTGTTGATTTACTCCTCATGAACACCATCATCATCATCGAAGTAACCTTAAAGTGGTATGGCTAAATCCTCGGAATCTAAACAAGAAGCACCACATCCTACACGCTCTTCTCACTGTGGAGAATGTAGACATCTGTGCTGTCAAGAAGATTTGGTTTAAAACTGCAGAAAGTACTCCAGCAGTGGAAGGCTACACGGCCTTCCACACATTTAGACCAATGGTAGCACAGACAGGGGCTAAAGGTGGAGTTGTCTCAATCTACATTACCAACAAAAAAAGTTTCAGGTTGGTTAAACAAGAAGATGCTCTGGAGTTCATCCACTTCCAAGTCTCTATAAACAAGATTCCTTACCATGTCCTGGCCAGCTACAGGTCACCCTCTATGACTCAAAAATCTTACAACTCTTATCTAACCCTACTAGAGGTGTTCCCATCCAACCAAATGCCCTATTCATTGGAGTCTTTAACTACCCATCTATACACTGAGATACATATACTACCTCTAACTCACAAGCACAATGTTTCCTGGACTTTATTAACACAAACATCCTGTATCAAATAGTGTACACTCCAACCACAGAATCAAACATATTGGACCTAGCACTTACCAGCATGAGAGAGTACAAGCATGTAAATGGCTGCATTGAGGCTGCAGTACCTACCAGAAGTAAGCCCAGATCTAACACCAAAAACAAACTCCACTAGTGGAATCCTTACCTTGACAAGATATATAACAAAAGAAAAAAGTCATGGACAAAATCAGAAAGAGCAACTTTCATAGTGAGAAGAGCTCTGTGATTCAACAAGAAACTAACAGGTGTAATAAAGTCCAACAAGCCAATTACAACATCAGGATAGCATCTTAGACTAAGGATATCACAACGCCTTCTTCATCTATGTCAGGAACCTTAAAGGTAGCACTCAGCAGTGTGCAGAACTGGTGGTAAATGACACAACCTTCACTGACCAAGGTGACATAATTAATCTACTGGCTGATAAATTTAGCTGTAACTTCACCCCAACTTTCTCCACTATCCCCTTTAATATCCCTTCTAGCATACCTCCCCCAACTATCAACAGTGATTAAGTCATAGCAGTGCTCACTAAGGTTAAAAACACTTCTTCAATAGCTCCCAACAATATACTTGGCTGCCTCCTAGTCAGAGTGAAACAAGACCTAGCAGGACTACATGAGGCAGTCTTCATCTACAGCCTCAAAATAGCTACATACAGGGTGAATTAAAGGCCACAATGATCACTCTTCATAAGGCTGGACCATCAACCAACCATGGGAATTGCAGACCCATCAGTCTGACAAGTCTGATATGCAAAGCCATAGAATTAATTATCATGGAACTGATCAGCAAGGATATCAGTAACCTACAGGCACAGGACCCAGCCCAGGATGGCTTTGTTAAGGGAAGGTCATATCTACTCAACCTGATAAACTTCTTTGAGAAGGTCACCAAGGCTATGGATGAGGGGAAAACAGTGCATACCATCTACACTGACCTGGCCAAGGGTATTGTTGACAAACTCTCAGAACTAGGCATATCCCTATATAACTTGCTGGATTTCTGCCTGACTCACATATAGAACCCAAGATGTCAGGATCAGTTAGACCACCTCCACTAGGAGACCAGTCACCAGTGGAGTACCCCAGGGTTCCATGTTGAAATGCTCCTGCTTGCATCTATTTCTCAGAAGTAAAGGCTAAAATCAAAGGCCTCTGGCTTGCCAAGTTGGGAAATGACTGTAAATTGAGAGCAACATCTGAAAAGAGGGTCTAACACAAACAAATGACTGGTGCCAAAGACAAGAATTAAAACTCAAATCAAAGAAATGCATTATTGTCCACTTTGGGAAATCATCTACCCAAGCTAATTACTCCAACGATAAAACACCTCTTAGAGTTGACCTGATAGTTAGGGATCTGAGATCATACGTAGCCAGTAATCTGACCTTCAACCAACATGTAGCCAAAATAGTAAGATAATCATTCTATGTCATGAAACTCATAAGCAAGGGTATGGCATCTGAATCCAAGGAAGTTATAGTACCAATCTACTCAGCCTTTATCAGACCCATTCTTCAGAACAATGCCCCATTTGTAACAGATGGAATGCCCTCAAAGGTCCCTTTCCAGGAGAATCCAGGGTATAAATACCTTGTCTTACACAAGTCACGTTAAGGTCCTATCTCTGTACTCAGTCTCCTACAGGTTATTGAGAAGTGATCTATGTCTAACATACAAGGCATCCTCAGATCCAGAGCTGATGAATCTTTTACACATTTGCAAAACAAACAGTACCAGAAATACTATGTCCAAGAAAGTGAATTTTGTCTCTGACATAGGTAGAACTGCAGGAGAGAATGATATGTATCCACATCTGTTATGAACTCAGCTATTCTTTCTAATGCCGTAAATGTAAAGCCTGTGAAGTTCAGGCAGAGCGTGCTATGTTTAGCTAAGGCATTCAAACTGTCCTGTTTGTGGATTGCTGCGGTGTGTTCCTTTATGCGGTCACTTAGCTTTCTGTTGGTTTTGCCTATATAAAAACTTTCACAGCATACATAAATAGCACAGTAAACCACATTTTTAGAGTTGCAGTCAAAGTGGTTATGAAATCAGACAGTTCTATTGCAGTGCGGGAAAGAGATGTTGTTGCCCTTTCATACAAAAACACAGGCCACGCATTTGCCACAGTCATAAATCCCAGGATCTGTTGCTATCCCTTCCTGCGGGGATGAGCATTTGTTTTTCTCAAACAAACATCCTAGGGAAGAGATTCATTTGAAGCAAACATTTGGGGCTGCCCCGTTGTTAACCCTTTCTCTCCCTCAAGGACGTCCCAATTGTTGATAAGGACTCCTCTAATTCCAAACATGTCAGTGGACATAGGCAGGGGAAACTCGCCACCCAATCCCTTTTGTTTGGTCTGTTCATTTTAAGTGCTTTAAGTTTATGGCATTAGAAAAAATAGCTGAGTTCATAGGAAATGTGGATACGGTCTTGCAGGTCTGGGAGCTAAAATGGCAGATTGAACTTAGAGTAGATGTCAGCCCAGGTCTTAATGAAAGCCTAAACATCAAATGTGCCTTAAAATGGTATAGAGATTGAAATTATTGAAATGTGAGTTAACTTGATTTCATCAGAAGTATGTCATATAGTATCTGAAAGTATTTTTTTTTTAGCACACAACCCCACTTTGCACAAGATACCCCAGGCTTCTTTCCAAGTTTCTGTTCCAGGTATACTTGTTGCACATGACCCCGTATGCACACAACACTACATGATTCCCACGGCACCCCTTCTTATTAATTGATCTACCTTTTTAATGATAATGAAGATGCACACAGCAGCGTTCAAGACTACTGTTGTTACATTATTATTGGTTAGGAACTGTTGTGTTAATTTAAATAAACTACTTGAAGTAATGTATTTAAACAATGTTAAAATGGTTGCTTGTATTAATGAAACATGTCATTCTAAAGAAATCTTGATATTAAAGAAGACAAAAGAACTAAATAATATAAGAGTTGCTTTTTGAATGCTTTTGTGTCATGAAGTTCATTCTTAGTTAGTGAAATTTATCTGCGTTTTTAGCGTGTTTTTTTACCAGATATATATATATATATATATATATATATATATATATATATATATATGTGTATAAGAATGTAGCCTACCTTATTAGGCAGTCTCTAAAAAAATATAATTTTTGTCATACTGAATTCCTGAAACATATTAAGCTATAAATGGGTTCCTATTAGAAGACCAAAGACACATTCTTTCAAATGCTTCTTGGTCGAACTTAAAAGACTGAAAAGGCAAAATATTGAAGCGGCTTTTAAGCAAATTCTTTCCCTGGGAAAGAATTTGCTTGGCTGCTTCGTACTTTGCCATTTTCAGCACTGTAGTGCGGTTTCGGAGTTAGTATATTTAAGTAGGAAGGGTGTGGGGGGGTGAAGTCCCCCACTTAATGTAATATTTAAAGTGTTTTCTTTTTTATTTATTTTTTATTGGAAAAAAAATCGCTGTTCTGACAATTCGACATTGTAAGCTTTCGCTTACATAGGGTCGATTAAATCACTGTTTTCTTTTTTTAAGCATTCAGTGATCTAATATAGACTCCTAGAAACATATCTGTTGTTCTGTATAGTGTAATATGACAGACCCACTTACACAATTTTAATGGGGAACCAACAGTTTTTCTCCTGCACATTAATTCTTAAGAGTTAATCTTAAATCTGTATAGTTATTTCTCTTTAGGCTATTACTTGCCTGTTAGTCTGCTTTTTCAGTAGGCTTGCATTCATATTTTAAATGAATCTGGTACTATTATAATATCAGTAATAAACTATTTGAAATAAATAATCGTGTAAACAAATTAACACATTTACTGTTTATGATCGTGGAAATGTGTATTTTAAGAAATAAGAGCTAGTACATAGTAATGCCTTGAGTGAATGAAGTATATATCTATGGAATTAAATATTAAATGTAATACAGTCTAGCATCTAGAATAGGACTGTTCAAGTCCTACTTGTTCAACGAAGCCTGGTGCACATCTGAATTTCATACTGTGTATGGTGACTAGCAGAGTGTGACTTGCATATGATATGTTTAAGAAACATATTTCCTGTCAATATAGTCCTTTCTATATGTATATGTACATGTATATTTCTATGCATCCATTCACAGGTACACACACATACACACATATATCTTTTAAATTTATTTCTGTCTCCTTGTTAGCCATGTAGACTCACTTTCACAGGGTCACCTCATAACCAAAACAGAATGGCACTCATGTTCTAAGATGGCTTTGTTATGTTTTTTATTTTACTGTATAACACAAATGCTTAGTATACCAGTTGTCTATAACTGAATTACACTTATAAATGACTGATAATATAGTTTCATTGGTAAAAGTAGCCTGCTTCACATAAGCTGCTTCTTGGGGGGGGGGGGGGTGACTCTTGCAGCATTTATTTTCGTCATGTTCAGTTTTGAGTAAGTTATTTAAATATACCAAAGTTTCTGTGTCAAACTAAAAAAGTGCCTTTTTTGTATTTCTATGTCATTTAAAACAAAATTTAATTATTGTTATTGCCAATAACCAAAGAGACCAGAAAGGCAGTGTAATGCTGTACATCACAAATATTGTTTCATATTTTTGGTTTGTTCCTCATAAAATCTGAGTTTTTTGGACAAAACACTGAGAACTGAAGTCACTAAATAATGTTATACATTGCAGTATCTGAGTTTGCATCCTTCAGAAAATACATGCTAACATATCATGTTGTTCTAGCAATTTATTATGTTCATTAGAAGAACTTAGGCAAACATTACCAGCAGAGACAGCAGACAGAAACAACTTTTATTTTATTTTTTCTGCGGTCATTTGCTGTTGAGTACTGGTGGATTTTACAGCAGGACACTGGATATGACCTTAACTGCTTTAGCAGGGGGTGCTTAACATTTGTTAAGGTTGGGCCTTGCCTCACTTCAGTGCTTTACTACTTCGTCTTTTTCCAAATATCCGAGCAGAACCACTGCACTCCATGCACT
Organism: Protopterus annectens; assembly: GCF_019279795.1. Classification (NCBI taxonomy): domain Eukaryota; kingdom Metazoa; phylum Chordata; order Ceratodontiformes; family Protopteridae; genus Protopterus; species Protopterus annectens. The sequence continues at coordinate 157,760,239 of NC_056740.1, forward strand.
ACAACATTTTCATAAATCTGTTGCCCATGGAGACTATAACTGTGCAATACCCTGTAGGTATGACTTCCAAGCTCAATATTTGCTCAATAATTTCTCTTCTTCTTCTTCTTCTTCTTTCTTTAGCACTTTTTCAGAACAAAAGCACCACAGGCCAGAGCCAATAGTGTCCTATCCAGTCTATTATAAGTGCTTAACATGATACATGTAGAACAGGAATTGGCTTACATCAACATGAGTAATAATCACTAATATAAGTAAATAAAAATATAATTCATATTTTTCAGATTAGATACTTAGCACAATGAGATAACAATAAATCTGTGAATCTTCCAAATCTTCCAAGATCTTTATTGTTTTACTGTGCATTGTCTACGACTCTATTGTCATGGCATCTGGAAGCAAATGCTTAGATAAACAGTGCAGCAGCCTTCCTTAGTTTCACTTATTTAGATTTGTTAACTATTTCTTTAAATGCCAAAGTAAAATCCAGCTTTCTGAGGTCAGCATCGGAGCATGTTTTTCACCAGCATTTCCATTTCCAATTAAATTACAAATTACTAGTCATCACCCAGTACTGCCAGCTGTTCAAGAAGGCAGAGAGACAAGTGAAGTTAAAGCTGTGAGGTGCCTAATGAACTGCAAAAGCCATATGGAAAGACACAAGATCATGACTCTTTTTCTTGTTGTGTGACTGTGTCTGTAGACCAGGATAAAAATAATGATAATAATAAACACATATTTGTTATAATTATTTAAAAACACCCTTTAATTTGTCATATACTCCTGATCCTCAGTTGTATACAAGTAGCCTTCAGTTAACCCTGCTGTAACTCTTAATCATCAAAGATTAAAACTGGTTACAAAGATGTGGTTAAATATAAGTCTGGTCATTTCTGTTATTAATTCAGGCATTCCCAGTCACTATGACTCCTTTGCTGTATTTAACAGTATTTCAATACCATGCTAATAAAAATATATATACATACATACTCACACACATATATATATATAAATATATATATGGGGTCTACATTAAATCAGCGAATGCTTAAAAAAGCAAACACTGATTTATCGACCCATTGTAAGTGAAAGCTTACAATCCCAAACACACGGAACAGCGATTTTTTAACCAGGGGAAAAAAATTGCTGTTCCACAAAAAAAAAAAATAAAAATAAAAATTTCAAAACATTACATAAAGTGGGGAGGCCAAGCCCCCTACACCCCCTACTTAAATATACCAACACCAAGATCGCACTACAGTGAGGAAACTGGCAAAGTAACGGAGGCGGCCAAGTGATTTCTTTCCCAGGGAAAGAAGTCGCTTATATGCCGTTTCGCTATTTTGCTGTTTCGTGCTTTCAAGTTCGATCAAGACGCATTCAAAGGACTGTATCTTCGATTGTATAATAGGAACCTTATATATGTGTCTGCTCATTTTAGCGGTGTAGCCCATACAATAACCTCAGAAAAATTGACTGTAAAAGGTTGACAAGCCAAACATCAACCAATTACCATACATGTTCTGTAGCTGCATTGATAGCTATTGCAGCTTTAAAGTCAATGGTCATTCAGAAGGAGACATTATGATGAATGTGGTATAATGTAAAGAGTCCACAGAAATATAATTTAAGATTGGTATAAAGGGATGACTGTTCCTATGTGTATGATCTTAAGATTATTAATAAAAAACAATGGTTGTGTATAGGGTACCTGGAGTGAAAAAAAGATCATCTGATCAATATAGTAGTAGATAGATGACTAATTCTTGTCAGTCATATGATTCTGTAAACATCCCTAGAGTTGAGAATGACTACAAAGTCTAGAGGCTACTAATGACAGATAATACATATATACATATCTACAGATAGGCAGATAGATATAGATACAGATATTGATATATAGATATAGATATATAATAGATAGGTATATATATATATATATATATATATATATATATATATATATATATATATATATATATAATATAGATAGTGATATAGATATGTCTTTGTTCTTGCCTTGTTCTTCACACTGTAGTAAACCATCAGCTAGAAATATTCCATTATTTAGGGAAGTAGGTGACTTGTACGTCCATATTCATTATGGAAAGGTAAGATGTGACCTGTGTCTGGCCTACAAGACATCCTCTAACCTAATACTGATGGATTTATTGCATATCAGCAAGTTAAATAGCATCATAAATACTTCATCTAGGAATCTAATCCTCTTCTGCAACATCAACTGAAGGGTGTGGACAGACAGGTACATCTCTCAGAGGATACAGCTGTTCTGGAACAGACTCCCCGTCCACATAAAACAAAGTTACCCTATCTATATTCAAGTGTAACTTGAATCTATGGATGAGCAAAGGAAATTTAACCCAGGGATGGCCCATATATTACTAATGGACAGATGCCTCTCCTAAATGCTTTATCCCATGCATTGGTCCCTTCAAATTGATCCCACTTATTCTCATTAGGGTAATATATTTATTTATTTATTAACATTTGTTGACCGAGAAAGTCCACTGGGTCAGAGACCCATTTTCAGTGGAGGCCTAGGGAGAAAAGCTCCACAAGCATAATACAAAGGAACACAATAATTAAAATACAATGTAACAATATTACTGATATAACAGGAAGAAAAAAAAAACATAGAATATATACACACACAGAAGATATGACAGGTAGAAAATAAAACAAGAATTTTACAGGTGGTAGTAGTGTTACATCCTTTCCTTCTTTGGTGAGATTCCAGTCTCCTATATAGTAAGAATACACTAATAAATGTGAAGACTAGCTTTTTGCTAAGATTTTGTCATTGTAGTATTTGGTGAAGTATATTGTTTAAGGAGGTTTGTTTTTAAGGCAGGTGCAGGATGGATTGTCTAGATAATGTGTTTTTAGGACTGCCTTAAAAGGTTTTGGGTGATCAGTCTGGGTTACTTCAGATGGGAGGTTATTCCATAGCTTAGCTATGATATGGGAGAACAGGTATTGTCCTGCTCTTTTGTTGACTTTGGTTACTGTGAGCATCAGTTTACAGGAGGATCTTAGTGTTCTTGTGGGGGTGTATGTTTGTAGGGTTGAGTTAAGGGCAGAGCAGTCATTTGGTTTAGAAATCAGTTTGTGGGCTAAGGTTAGTTGGGTGTATTGTAGATGGTGGGAAAACTCTAGCCACCTTAGTTCAGTGATGGCCTGGCAGTGATGAGAGCGGTAAGGGTTTCCAGAGGTGAATTTGGCTATTTTGTTATAACATGATTGTAATTTATTACTAAGGGCTGTGTACAGGTTAGTGAAAATGGCACTACCATATAAAGGTGAGGGGATGAGTACAGTACTGGCTAGTTTTATTTTTGATATATTTATCCAAATAGAGTTTGTGGCAGTATAGTTTACCTAGTTTGAAATGGGTTTTCTTGATTGCAGTTAGGATGTGTTGTTCGTATGTGAGTTTATCATCTATTGTTATACATAGTAATTTGGCTGTTTTCACTAGCTCAATTTCTGTGCCATCTTTACCCAGGATTTTAAAGTAAATGTTGGGTGGTTTATGTTGAGAAAAGTAAAAGTTTGTTTTTTGGGGGGGTTTATCATCAATTGTGCATTAATAAGCCATGATTCGACAGAGGTAAAAGCCTGTTGTGTAAGTGTGAGGAGGTCTGAGAAAGATTTAGAGCTGGATATAAGTGTTGAATCATCAGCGTATTGGATGATATTCTGGATTAGGGGGGCATTATGCAGGTCATTGATGAAGACATTGAACAGTAGTGGTCCTAAAATAGATCCCTGTGGTACTCCTATATTGGTAGGTTGGTACTGAGATTGTGCATTTAACCATTTTACAGATTATTCCCTGTTTTGTATGTAGGAAGTAAACCAGCTGAGGGATTTTGGGGAGAAACCCAGTGTTGATAGTTGGTTTACTAGCTTAGTGTGTGACACTGTGTCGAAGGCCTTGGATAGGTCTAATAGGATTACTGAGGTAGGATGGCCTGCATCCAAGGCTTTGTTGACAGATTCTGTGAAAGATTATAGGGCAGTAATGGTGCTGTGGCCTGGCCGGAAACCATGTTGGGTAGGGGATAGAACTGCATTATTTGAGAGGTGTTTAAGTAGTTGTGAGATTTTAGATAGAGGAGAGAGTATAGAGATAGGGCGGTAGTTGGAAAGATCATGGGAGTTTCTCCCTTTGTGTACTGGGGAAATGATGGATCTTTTCCATAAGAGAGGAACATAAGATTCAGTGAGAGAGCAATTTATAAGAATGGTAACTGGAAATGCTGTTGCGCTAGCTGCTATTTGCAGATATTCTGGGGGAAGCTTATCTGCAGACTAAGAGCAAGTTTTGAGTTGTTTTATGAATTTCATAAACAGAGAGGTGGGTACAGGTTGAATAGTGAAGACGTTGTCTGTTTGTGTAGTGTGGGTGTGTTCTGTTGGGGTTGGGATGTGTATGTTTAAGGTGGATGCGCAGTCTTTGAGTAGCTTTTGGATAGTAGAAATGAAGAGGGTATTAAAGGCTTGGGAGATTGCTTGTGGGCTTTTTTCTGGTGCAGGGGATGGCTTTTGGATGGTGCCAGGGTTAAATAGAGAGGAGACAGACTTCCAAAAGTGTTTGGGATTGTTATATGAGGCAGACAGTTTATCAGAGAAATAGTCTTTTTTATCTCGTATTACTAGCTTTTTTGATTTGTTTCGGAGTTGTTTGTAGTGGAGTTCATTTTGTTGTGTTCTGTCTCTCAGCCAAGTTTTCCAAGCTTTGTTTCTAAGAGACATAGTTTGTTTAGTTAGTCTTTTTAACCAGGAGGGTGGTTAGTTTTGGTTCATTTGGTAAGCATAGGAGCTAGGCTATTTAGAGTATTTAAAATGAGTTTGTTAAAATAGTCAATGGCTTCATCCAAGGGGAGTGTTTTTAGTGGGTTCCAGTTTTTGGAGTTTAAAATATTTACAAAGTTATCCTGGTTAAAGTGAGCAAGGTTCCTGGAGGTTTTATTCGAGTGCATTTTGATTGCATGAGGGTGAGTTCTATAGGTAAATGCTGGAAGGTGGTCACTTAATGTGTTTGGAGGGTTCTTGAGTTGGAGTAGTTTTGGGGATGTGTTACAAGTATCCAGTCTAGGGTTGATTCAGAGTCTGTTGTTAGACCATGAGTGGGGGTAGTGATGAGTTGGGTAAAACTGTGAAGGTTTATTCTGTTTACTGGAGAGGCAGAGTCTAAGTTTAGCCAATTAGTATTGGTGTCTCCTAGTATTATAGTTTCATGCAGTATATTCTGATTTAGCCAAGATAATACATTTTCAAGTATGTGGATATTGTGTCCTGGGGGAATATAAATAACTGCTATGCATATTTGTTTATTCCTATTTATGTGAAAGGATGTGAGTAGTAGCTCTATTTTACCAAAAGATGGGACGGATTTTGTATAGGTTGTTATTTGTAGTGAGTTTTGATAGATTAATGCTACACCACCTCCCTTTTTATGAATGCTGTCTGAGCGAATTATGTTATATCCTGGAGGGACAACTTCAGTGTCAACAATGTGTGGTTTCAACCATGTTTCTGTTACTGCAATAATATTTGGGGTGTGGGCACTAACCAGGCATGGAACTCAGTAGTTCTATTGCAAATGCTGCAAATGTTTATATTAATTAGGTGAAGTGTGTGTTACGATGTTGGATTATCTAGCCTAGTGGTAGATGAATGGGTGTGGGGAAACATTTGGTCAGCTCGGTTGTCAGTGGATGGATAAATATTGATAGGGTGTATATATCCATAGTGTTTTAATGTGTGGAGTTGATAGAGTATGCGGTGAGATTGTTGTTTATTTGGGATGGACATATAATGTAGTACTAGACAAAGTTTAAATTTGGAGGTAGGCGTTAGTAGTTTTACTCTGTCTGAGGTAATGCTATTATTTGCTAGTAGAGAGGGGGAGATGTCTGAGTAACTAAGTTTGTTAAGTTGTATGGGAAGTGTTTGTGTGCTGCTACTTGGTGGGGGTATATGGTTACATGTATGGATGTGGTTTGTATTAGTAGAAGTAGTGTGAGGACGTGGAGTATACAGGCAATAATACTAAATAAGTGATGATAAGTGTGGAAGAGAGGGGCCATGATGATTGAGGAGTTATGTGGGTGTCGTTGATAGTGTGGGAGTTATGGTTTGATTGTGTTGGAGGTGATGATTGGATGAAGGTGAGAGAGGGTGGGGTTCTGGATAGAGATACATTAATTGAGAATGGGGTTGGTGCGAATGGGGGTAGGGTAGGGGAGCAAAGTGAACCCGGAGCAAAGTGGAGCATGATCGAAGTGTGGCAGAGCCTGGGCCTGAAAACAGCCAAGCAGCAGACAAAAGCAGCAAATAAAACAATCTCCAAAAAGTTAAAGCAGCACTGCAGGTGAGAAAGACATTAAAGTCTCACATGCACTTTAAAGTGTATAGTCTATTTGTGCTAAAGTCCTACTTTAGACAAAAAATATGTGAGAAGGTATTGCTGAAGGAATATACAGCAATAGGAGGGAAGGGGGAAGATGTTTGCAGTATGGGTCAGGAGGGGGGAGCAGTACAGGTACCAGGCTATAGCCAGTTGCAGGAGAGGCAGCTAGATAGAAATAATGTATCAGGAAGCACAAGTGGTAGGGTATATCGACCAAGGGATAGGTAAGGCCAATCTCTAACCAAATGGAATAGATTAATTTGAGCACAAAAAGGGAAACTGGCTTGGCTTAAAATGGCCCACAATGGTAGCTAGCCTAGAATCTATCTAAGAAACTATGCCTTTTGTGGCTGCCATCATTCACTAATGTATGACCTTAGTCAGGCAGCTGAGGTATATAGTAATAGGCTAATTTCTGGATTCCCACAGTGAATTTCTGTCATAAATCCAGTAATGTTTTACCATTAATGATAAGATATACAATGTCCTCAGTTTCATGTACTGCAGCACATGAATTTGATATTGTCGTGAAAGTATCTAAAACACACTGCTTTTAAAGTTTCTTCAGAAATTTCCCATAGCAGTGAAGCAGTGTTTGAAGGCCCAACCAAAACTTCTGCACCTGACATTGCTATTGCTACATAATTTCTTCCACACATTCTATGTATACTGAATTATCCTCATTATAAATGTTTTTCCAAATTTTTGGAACAGGATAAAAATCATGCCCATTCTTAATCCAGGCAACCAACAGAATGTCAAAACCGTCTGATATCTTCCACCTCATTCCACTCACAGAGAATTTTTTTTCATTAGAAGACCACTTATCATATGTCAAATCATGGACTTTGAACCCGGTAACACCAGGACCTAATGTTGTTATAACCCCATGACTGTCTTGGCAAGGTTCTACTCAAAGTGAAATGTTTGTTACATGCATCAAAGTTTAGTTATTGTTGTTGTCTATAAAAGAGCAATCAACTGCATTTGTCTGTTCCCTGCTCTTTCGTACAAAACACAAACAAGTCCGCTTGCTATACAATGAAGGGTACCCTCCTGTAGATTTCCGAAAAGGTTAAAAACACTGTCCCAGCAATTCCAAATGATATGAGATGGTCACGTATTCCAAAAAAGAAAATTTATTGATACGAACATCAAAACTCCATAAAACAAAATGACAAACACAGGATTGAGCGCGCTTTCGTCTATAGGTGTTTAGACTTCATCAGAATCAAATTATGCCCTTAATGAACTGCTTTTTATATAGCACTTGGGTAATAGGTTAATTAATTAATTGATGATTTATGTAGCTAAAATATCCTTCATTAAATAAACAGAATGTAATAGATCTTAACCAGTGCAGAATACTTTCGCTAAAAACTATGTATACTAAAGGTATTATTAATGTTATTACATCAATTCTTTACTTATAAAAATAAACAAATGTATATAAATATTTAAAACAAACTTGATAACTCCCTACCTATTCTGAGCTTATAATACACAGTATACTAGGCCATAGTAAACAACTATAAATGCATAGGTAAAATATAAAAATATAAAAATATATGTTGCATATTGACACAAAATAGATGCACCATGAATAAACTCTTATTACAATGAAATATAAAATGTGAAATATCAATTGATAATGTATTCATTAATTCCTGGATGCGTCATGGCCAATACATAAACGAGGACTACAGCATAAAACTGGTGAACACTACCCATAGTATATGCAAATTTAGAACTGGAAATTGCAATAGTCACGGAATAGTATATTTAGCGACTTGCACAATATGCAATGTATATTACGTAGGTAAAACAGAAAGAAAATTTAAAACTAGGATCTACGAACACACGTATAAGATGAAAAAAGGTGACGAGAAAAATGCTCTAAGCAAACATATCATAGCAAACGGTAAGGATCACCGTTTTAAATTTGCTATATTAGGTAGTTAGTACTGTGGGGAGTGGTAATTGGAAAGCCAAATTGGGAGCCTTGGAAAGTAGATGGCAGATACTCCTGGATGCCACGACGCATCCAGGAATTAATGAATACATTAGCATCAAACCCTTTTTAATTCTGGGATGTCCATGAGTTTATGGAGATTAGATTATCCAGTGGTTTCTAATTCATTTTTGCCTATAGTTTGTTACTAGTTTTTATAACTGTTACACATATATCTTACACAACTAATATATATATATTTTATATATATTTTTTACAATACTTACAAATCCTTTAGAATTTTATGAACATAGTATATATGCATATATTTTAATTCATACAGTTATTCATTAGCGTAGGTAGAATGTTTTAGGTAGATATTACATAAGTTGCGATATATTTTTACATATATACACAGTGTAGTTTAGTATTCAGCTAATTCTTGTGTTTATGCTGTTTTTCATGATATACATTTACAGAGCTTGGAAATATTACCTTATTCAGTACATATCCAATTGTATAGAGTTAACAGCGTAATTGAGGGTAGATTGGGTATTGTATTAGTAATAAGGAAGGTTTGTACCTAATGAAGTATAAAATATGTGACATCCACAACAGTATTCTTTATGTATTTTTATGTAATGTATTTTTAAAAAAGATTTGTTACATTTAGCTGTGGAAATATATTAACGACCAAGTGTAAGTTCCAAGTTCAATAATGAATAGTTAATTATCAATTAGTAATAGTGGGCGCCAAAATGTTGGTTATTTAAACTGGTGATGTAGATAATCACATGGTTCTGAAGAAATCTGTCATCGACAGATGAAAGCACTCAACCTTTTTAGCTGTTTAAACTTGTGAATTTATTTGTAAGCGGTTTGTGTGGTCTTACTACTTCTTTCCAGCTCGATGGTCTTGGTGTAATCTATTGGAAGTGTTTTGTGCAATAAAACCGTTATTAACAGCTTGGTGGAGACTTTATTTAACAAGTACGATCCTCTCTGTTCTGCCCGAGTTTTTGGTAGTGGGATCGGACCATTTACACTATATATAAATAATCATAAGGTATCACTGAGCTGATTGGGACTCCTGGACTATACATAAATAAGCGCAAAGTATCCTTGAGCTGATTGAGACTCCTGGACTATACATAAATAACCACAAAGTATCACTGAGTTGGTTGAGACTCCTGGACTCTACATAAATAATCATAAGGTATCACTGAGCTGATTGAGACTCCTGGACAATACATGAATAATCACAATGTATCACTGAGCTGACTGAGACTACTGGACTATACATAAATAATCATAAGGTATCACTGAGCTGATTGAGAATACTGCACTCTACATAAATAATTACAAGGTATTAATGAGGTGATTGAGACTAGTTGATTACACATAAATAATCCCAAGGTATCCAGGAGTTGATTGAGACTCATGGACTATACAGACATTATCACAAGGTATCATTGAGCTGACTGAGACTCCTGGTCTATACATAAATAATTGCTAAATATCACTGATCTGATTGAAACTCCTGGACTATTCATAAATAATCACAAAGTATCACTGAGCTAATAGAGACTGCTGGACTATATATAAACAATCATAAGGTATCACTGAGTTGACTGAGACTCCTGGACTATGCATAAATAATCGCAATGTATCACTGAGCTGATTCAGACTCCTGGTCTCTACATAAATAATCAAAAGGTATCACTGAGCTGATTGAGACTCCAGGACTATACATGAATAATCAAAATGTATCACTGAGCTGGTTGAGACACCTGGACTATACGTAAATAATTACAAAGTATCACTGACCTGATCGAGACTGCTGCACTATATATAAATAATCATAAGGTATCACAGAGATGATTGAGACAGCTGGACTCTACATAAAGAATTGCAAGGTGTCAATGGGGTGATTGAGACTACTTGATTATACATAAATAATCACAAAGTATCCCTGAGTTGATTGAGACTCATGGACTATACATAAATAATCCCAAGGTATCACTGAGCTGATTGAGACTCCTGGACTATACATAGATAATCACAAGGTATCGCTGAGGCATTTGGATTCACGGACTATACATAAATAATCAGGAAGGTATCATTGAGCTGATTGGGACTCCTGGACTATAAATAAATAATCGCAAAGTATCCTTGAGCTGATTGAGACTCCTGGACTATACTAAACAATCACAAACTATCACTGAGCTGATTGAGACTCCTAGACTCTACATAAATAATCACAAGGTATGACTGAGCTGATTGAGATTCCTGGACTACATATTAATAACCACAAGGTATCACTGAGCTGATTGAGACTCCTGGACAATACATGAATAATCACAATGTATCAATAAGCTGACTGAGACTACTGCACTATACATAAATAATCATAAGGTATCACTGAGCTGATTGAGACTCCTGGACTCTATATAAATAATTACAAGGTATTAATGAGGTGATTGGGATTAGTTGATTATACATAAATAATCACAAGGTATCACTGAGTTGATTGAGAATCCTGGACTATACATAAATAATCACAAGGTATAACTGAGGTGCTTAGACTCATGGACTATACATAAATAAACAGGAAGGTATCACTGAGCTGATTGGGACTCCTGGACTATACATAAATAATCACAAAGTATCACTGAGCTGATTAAGACTCCTAGACTATACATAAATAATCACAAAATATCATTGAGCTGATTGAGATTCTTGGACTATACATACATAATCACAAGGTATCACTGAGCTGATTGGGACTCCTGGACTATACATAAATATTCACAAAGTATCACTGAGCTGATTGAGACACCTGGACTATACACAGGTAAATACAAAGTATCACTGACCTGATCGAGACTGCTGCACTATATATAAATTATCATAAGGTATCACTGAGCTGATTGAGACTCATGGACTATACATAAATAATCCCAAGGTATCAGTGAGCTGATTGAGACTCCTGGACTATACAAAGATAATCACAAGGTATCACTGAGGCATTTGGACTCACGGACTATACATAAATAATCAGGAAGGCATCATTGAGTTGACTGGGACTCCTGGACTATACATAAATAATCGCAAAGTATCCTTGAGCTGATTGAGACTCCTGGACTATACTAAATAATCACAATGTATAACTGAGCTGATTGAGATTCCTGGAATACATATTAATAATCACAAGGTATCACTGAGCTGATTGAGACTCCTGGACTATACATAAATAACCACAAAGTATCACTGAGCTGATTGAGACTCCTGGACAATACGTCAATAATCACAACATATCACTGAGCTGACTGATACTACTGGACAATACATCAATAATCACAACATATCACTGAGCTGATTGAGACTACTGGACTCTACATAAATAATTACAAGGTATTAATGAGGTGATTGAGACTAGTTGATTATACATAAATAATCACAAGGTATCCCTGAGTTGATTGAGACTCATGGACTATGCATACATAATCCCAAGGTATCACTGAGCTGATTGAGAATCCTGGACTATACATAAATAATCACAAGGAATAACTGAGGTGTCTGGACTCATGGACTATACATAAATAAACAGGAAGGTATCACTGAGCTGATTGGGACTCCTGGACTATACATAAATAATCACAACATATCACTGAGCTGATTCAGACTCCTCAACTATACATAAATAATCGCAAAATATCACTGAGCTGATTGAGATTCTTGGACTATACATAAATAATCACAAAGTCTCAGTGAGATGACTGAGACTACTGGACTATCCATAAATATTCATAAAGTATCACTGAGCTGATTGAGACACCTGCACTATACATAGATAATTACAAAGTATCACTGACCTGTTCGTGACTGCTGCACTATATATAAATAATCATAAGGTATCACTGAGATGATTGAGACTACTGGACTCTACATAAATAATTGCAAGGTGTCAATGGGGTGATTGAGACTACTTGATTATACATAAATAATCACAAAATTTCCCTGACTTGATTGAGACTCATGGACTATACATAAAGAATACCAAGGTATCATTGAGCTGATTGAGACTCCTGGACTATACTAAATAATCACAAAGTATCACTGAGCTGGTTGAGACTCCTGGTCTCTATATAAATAATCACAAGGTATCACTGAGCTGATTGAGACTCCTGGACAATACATAAATAATCCCAAGGTATCACTAAGCTGATTGAGAATCCTGGACAATACATAAATAACCACAAGGTATAACTGAGGCATTTGGACTCATGGACTATACATAAATAAACAGGAAGGTATCACTGAGCTGATTCAGACTCCCAGACTATACATAAATAATCTCAAAATATCACTGAGCTGATTGAGATTCTTGGACTATGCATAAATAATCACAAAGTATCACTGAGTTGACTGAGACTCCTGGACTCTACATAGATAATCACATGGTATCACTGAAGTGATTGAGACTCTTGGACTGTACATAAATTATCACAAAGTATCACTGAGCTGATTGAGACTCTTGGATTATACATAAATAATCACAAGGTATCACTGAGCTGATTGAGACTCTTGGACGATACATAAATAATCACAAACTATCACTGAGCTTATTGAGGCTCCTAGACTATACATAAAAAATTGCAAAGTATCACTGAGCTGATTGAGACTCCTGGACTATGCATAAATAATCACAAAGTATTACTGAGCTAATTGAGACTCCTGGACTATACATAAATAATCGCAAAATATCACTGAGCTGATTGAGATTCTTGGGCTATACATAAATAATCACAAAGTATCTCTGAGCTGACTGAGACTCCTGGACTCTACATAAATAATCACAAGGTATCACTGAAGTGATTGAGACTCTTGGACTATACAAAAATTATCACAAAGTATCACTGAGCTGATTGAGACTCTTGGACTATACATAAATCATAACAATGTATCACTGAGCTGATTGAGACTCTTGGACAATACATAAATAATCACAAGGTATCACTGAGCTTATTGAGACTCCTGGACTATACATAAAAAGTTGCAAAGTATCACTGAGCTGATTGAGACTCCTGGACTATAAAGTATCACTGAGCTGATTGCGACTCCTGGACTATACAGAAATCATCACAAGGAATCACTGAGCTGACTGAGACTCCTTGTCTATACATAAATAATTGCTAAATATCACTGAGCTGATTGAAACTCCTGGACTTTTCATAAATAATCACAAAGTATCACTGAGCTGACTGAGACTCATGGACTATACATAACTAATCACAAAGTGTCACTGAGCTGAAAGAGACTGCTGGACTATACATAAACAATCATAAGGTATCACTGAGCTGATTGAGACTCATGGACTATGCATAAATAATCACAAGGTATCACTGAGGTGATTTAGACTCCTGGACTCTACATAAATAATCAAAAGGTATCACTGAGCTGATTGAGACTCCTGGACTATATATAGATAATTACAAATCATCACTGACCTGATCAAGACTGCTGCACTATACATAAATAATCATAAGTATCACTAAGCTGATTAAGACTACTGGACTCTACATAAATAATTGCAAGGAGTCAATGGGGTGATTGAGACTACTTGATTATACATAAATAATCATAAAGTATCCCTGAGTTGATTGAGACTCATGGACTATACATAACTAATCCCAGTGTTTCACTGAGCTGATTGAGACTCCTGGACTATACATAGATAATCACAACATATCACTGAGGCATTTGGACTCATGGACTACACATAAATAATCAGGAAGGTATCATTGAGCTGACTGGGACTCCTGGACTATACATAAATAATCGCAAAGTATCCTTGAGCTGATTGAGACTCCTGGACTCTATATAAAAAATCACAAAGTATCACTGAGCTGATTGAGACTCCTGGATTATACTAAATAATCACAAAGTATCCTTAACCTGATTGAGACTCATGGACTATACATAAATAATCCCAAGGTATCACTGAGCTGAGTGAGAATCCTGGACTATACACAAATAATCACAAGGTATAACTGAGACATTTGGACTCATGGACTATACATAAATAAACAGGAAGGTATCACTGAGCTGATTGGGACTCCTGGACTATACATTAATAATCACAAAGTATCACTGAGTTGATTCAGACTCCTAGACTATACATAAATAATCACAAAGTATCACTGAGCTTATTGAGACTCCTGGACTATACATAAAAATTGCAAAGTATCACTGAGCTGATTGATACTCCTGGACTATACATAAATAATCACAAAGTATCACTGAGCTGATTGAGAGTCCTAGACTATACATAAATAATCACAAGAAATCACTGAGCTGATTGAGACTCCTGGACACTACATAAATAATCACGAAGTATCACTGACCTGATTGAGACTCCTGGACTATACATAAATAATCACAAAGTATCACTGAGCTGATCAAGACAACTGGACTGTACATAAATAATCACAAATTAGTACTGACCTGATAGAGACTCCTGCACTATACATAAATAATCACAAGGTATCACTGAGCAAATTGAGACTCCTGGACTATACATAAATAGTCACAAGGTATCACTGAGATGATTGAAACTCAAGGACTATACATAAATAATCGCAAAGTATCACTGACATTATTGAGACTCACTAACTCTAGATAAATAACCGCAAAGTATCACTGAGCTGATTGAGACTCCTGGACTCTACATCAATACTCACAAGGTATCTTTGAGCTGATTGTGACTCCTGGACTATACAGAAATCATCACAAGGTATCATTGAGCTGACTTAGACTCCTGGTCTATACATAAATAATTGCTAAATATCACTGATCTGATTGAAACTCCTGGACTATTCATAAATAATCACAAAGTATCACTGAGCTGACTGAGACTCATGGACAATACATAACTAATCACAAGGTATCACTGAGCTGATAGAGACTGCTGGACTATATATAAACAATCATAAGGTATCACTGAGCTGATTGAGTCTCCTGGACTATACATAAATAATCGCAAAGTATCACTGAGCTGATTGAGACTCTTGGACTATACATACAGAATCAGAAAGTATCACTCTGCATAAATAATCACAAGTGTCATTCAGATGATTGAGACTTCTGGACTATACATAATAAATCACAAGGTATCATGGAGCTGATTGAGACTACAGGACTATACATAAATAATCACAAAGCATTACTGAGCTGATCAAGACTCCTGGACTATACATAAATAATCACATGGTATCACTGAGCTGATCAAGACTCCTGGACTACACATAAATAATCACAAGGTATCCCTGAGCTGATTGAGGCTCAAGGACTATACATAAATAATCGTAATGTATCACTGAGCTGATTGAGACGCCTGGACTATACTAAAATAATCATGTAGTATCACTGAGCTGATTGAGGCTAATGGACCATACATAAATATTCACAAGGTAACACTGAGCTGATTAAGACTCCTGGACTCTACATAAATAATCACAAGGCATCGCTGAGCTGACTGAGGCTCATAGACCATACCTAAATATTCACAAGGTAACACTGAGTTGATTGAGACTCATGGACTATACATAAGTAATCCCAAGGTATCACTGAGCTGATTGAGAATCCTGGACTATGCATAAATAATCACAAGGTATAACTGAGGCGTTTGGACTCATGGACTATACATAAATAAACAGGAAGGTATCACTGAAGTGATTGAGACTCTTGGACTATATATAAATTATCACAAAGTATCACTGAGCAGATTGAGACTCTTGGACTATACATAAATAATCACAAGGTATCACTGAGCTGATTGAGACTCTTGGACGATACATAAATAATCACAAACTATCACTGAGCTTATTGAGGCTCCTGGACTATACATAAAAAATTGCAAAGTATCACTGAGCTGATTGAAATTCTTGGGCTATACATAAATAACCACAAAGTATCTCTGAGCTGACTGAGACTCCTGGACTCTACATAAATAATCACAAGGTATCACTGAAGTGATTGAGACTCTTGGACTATACAAAAATTATCACAAAGTATCACTGAGCTGATTGAGACTCTTGGACTATACATAAATCATAACAATGTATCACTGAGCTGATTGAGACTCTTGGACAATACATAAATAATCACAAGGTATCACTGAGCTTATTGAGACTCCTGGACTATACATAAAAATTTGCAAAGTATCACTGAGCTGATTGAGACTCCTGGACTATACAGAAATCATCACAAGGTATCATTGAGCTGACTGAGGCTCCTTGTCTATACATAAATAATTGCTACATATCACTGAGCTGATTGAAACTCCTGGACTTTTCATAAATAATCACAAAGTATCACTGAGCTGACTGAGACTCATGGACTATACATAACTAATCACAAAGTGTCACTGAGCTGAAAGAGACTGCTGGACTATACATAAACAATCATAAGGTATCACTGAGCTGATTGAGACTCCTGGAGTATGCATAAATAATCACAAGGTATCACTGAGGTGATTTAGACTCCTGGACTCTACATAAATAATGAAAAGGTATCACTGAGCTGATTGAGACTCCTGGACTATACATGAATAATCAAAATGTATCACTGAGCTGACTGAGACTACTGGACTATATATAGATAATTACAAATCATCACTGACCTGATCAAGACTGCTGCACTATACATAAATAATCATAAGTATCACTAAGCTGATTGAGACTACTGGACTCTACATAAATAATTGCAAGGTGTCAATGGGGTGATTGAGACTACTTGATTATACATAAATAATCACAAAGTATCCCTGAGTTGATTGAGACTCATGGACTATACATAACTAATCCCAATGTATCACTGAGCTGATTGAGACTCCTGGACTATACATAGATAATCACAACATATCACTGAGGCATTTGGACTCACGGACTATACATAAATAATCAGGAAGGTATCATTGAGCTGACTGGGACTCCTGGACTATACATAAATAATCGCAAAGTATCCTTGAGCTGATTGAGACTCCTGGACTCTATATAAATAATCACAAAGTATCACTGAGCTGATTGAGACTCCTGGATTATACTAAATAATCACAAAGTATCCTTGACCTGATTGAGACTCCTGGACTCTACATAAACAATCACAAGGTATGACTGAGCTGATTAAGATTCCTGGACTACAAATTAATAATCACAAGGTATCAACGAGCTGATTGAGACTCCTGGACTATACATAAATAACCTCAAAGTATCACTGAGCTGGTTGAGACTCCTGGACTCTACATAAATAATCACAAGGTAACACTGAGCTGATTGACACTCCTGGTCAATACATGAATAATCACAACGTATCACTGAGCTGACTGAGACTACTGGACTATACATAAATAATCATAAGGTATCACTGAGCTGATCGAGACTACTGCACACTACATAAATAATTACAAGGTATTAATGAGGTGATTGAGACTAGTTGATTATACATAAATAATCACAAGGTATCCCTGAGTTGACTGAGATTCATGGACTATACATAAATAATCCCAAGGTACCACTGAGCTGATTGAGAATCCTGGGCTATACACAAATAATCACAAGGTATAACTGAGACGTTTGGACTCATGGACTATACATAAATAAACAGGAAGGTATCACTTAGCTGATTGGGACTCCTGGACTATACTTAATAATCACAAAGTATCACTGGGGTATTTCAGACTCCTAGACTGTACATAAATAATCACAAAGTATCACTGAGTTTAGTGAGACTCCTGGACTATACATAAAAAATTGCAAAGTATCACTGAGCTGATTGATACTCCTGGACTATACATAAATAATCACAAAGTATCACTGAGCTGATTGAGACTCCTAGACTCTACATAAATAATCACAAGGAATCACTGAGCTGATTGAGATTCTTGGACTATACATAAATAATCACAAAGTATCACTGAGCTGACTGAGACTCCTGGACTCTACATAAATAATCATATGGTATCACTGAAGTGATTGAGACTCTTGGACTATACATAAATTATCACAAAGTATCACTGAGCTGATTGAGACTCTTGGACTATACATAAATAATCACAAGGTATCACTGAGCTGATTGAGACTCTTCGACGATACATAAATAATCACAAGGGATCACTGAGCTGATTGAGGCTTTTGGAATATACATAAAAAATTGCAAAGTATCACTGAGCTGATTGAGACTCCTGGACTATGCATAAATAATCACAAAGTATTACTGAGCTAACTGAGACTCCTGAACTATACATAAATAATCACAAAATATCACTGAGCTGATTGAGATTCTTGGACTATACATAAATAATCACAAAGTATCACTGAGCTGACTGAGACTCCTGGACTATGCATACATAATCACAAGGTATCACTGAGGTGATTCAGACTCCTGGACTCTACATAAATAATCAAAATGTATCACTGAGCTGACTGAAACTACTGGACTATGCATAAATATTCACAAAGTATCACTGAGCTGATTGAGACACCTGGACTATACATAGATAATTACAAATCATCACTGACCTGATCAAGACTGCTGCACTATACCTAAATAATCATAAGGTATCACTAAGCTGATTGAGACTACTGGACTCTACATAAATAATTGCAAGGTGTCAATGGGGTGATTGAGACTACTTGATTATACATAAATAATCACAAAGTATCCCTGAGTTGATTGAGACTCATAGACTATGCATAACTAATCCCAATGTATCACTGAGCTGATTGGGACTCCTGGACTATACATAAATAATTGCAAAGTATCCTTGAGCTGATTGAGACTCCTGGACTCTACATAAATAATCACAAAGTATCACTGAGCTGATTGAGACTCCTGGACTCTACATAAATAATCACAAGGTATGACTGAGCTGATTGAGATTCATGGGCTACATATTAATAATCCCAAGGTATCAACGAGCTGATTGAGACTCCTGGACTATACATAAATAATCTCAAAGTATCACTGAGCTGATTGAGACTCCTGGACTCTACATAAATAATCACAAGGTATGACTGAGCTGATTGAGATTCATGGGCTACATATTAATAATCCCAAGGTATCAACGAGCTGATTGAGACTCCTGGACTCTACATAAATAATCACAAGGTAACACTGAGCTGATTGAGACTCCTGGACAATACATGAATAATCACAATGTATCACTGAGCTGACTGAGACTACTGGACTATACATAAATAATCATAAGGTATCACTGAGCTGATTGAGAATCCTGGATTATACACAAATAATCACAAGGTATAACTGAGATGTTTTGACCCATGGACAATACATAAATAAACAGGAAGGTATCACTGAGCTGATTGGAACTCCTGGACTATACATTAATAATCACAAAGTATCACTGAGCTGATTCAGACTCCTAGACTATACATAAATAATCACAAAGTATCACTGAGATGATTGAGACTCCTGGACTATACATAAATAATCACAGAGTATCACTGAGCTGATTGGGACTCCTGGACTATACATAAATAATTGCAAAGTATCCTTGAGCTGATTGAGACTCCTGGACTCTACATAAATAATAGGTTCATAGGTTCATACTAGGCTATCTGCCCTAGGGCATTTATAAGCCTAGCCAGAGTGTGTATGGCTTTCACCACCCATAAGCTGATTGAGACTCCTGGACTCTACATAAATAATCACAGTGACACAGAAGTGATTGAGACCCTGGACAATACATGAATAATCATCAAGATATCTCTGAGCTGACTGAGACTACTGGACTCTGCCTAACCTGGTCTGGGATTTTATCACAGAGTGATTGAGCCTCTGGGTTATGAATCTGTCCCTCCACCATGTCCTATTTATTTCAGTGCTGAGGTTCAAGTCCTCACTGAGCTCGATTGGGACTTGGATTTTCTGAGGTGCAGCATGTCCATTAATTCCGGGTTGGACATGGCTATACATCAGGCACAGATCACCAGTGAGCAGGCGGTATGCCACTGAGTAGAGCTGGAGTTTCTTTAACCGGCAGCATATGGCATCTGTTTGAGCCCCTTGATCCTCTTGGTGAGGTACTTTTGGGGTCTTTCCAGTTGCTACAGGTGTCTGGTAAGGTACATCCCAACACGGGCATTGTACTCAATTATGGGCCTGATGAGGGATGAGTAAAGAGGCACGATGACCTCCTGATCTAGATGTGAATCCCTTCATGATTAGGTGGGCTATATAAAATGTTTTTCTAACCACTTTGGCCACGTGGTTGTCAAATGAGATTGCTATCAACTTGGGTCCCCAGGTCCCTAATTACTTCTTCTGTACTTAATGGATTACCACCTATGTGGTAATTTGTGGGCACTTTGATTTTGCCAAAGGGGATGACTATACACTTTTTGGTGTTCAGCTTGAGGCCATGGCTCTGGCACCAGTTGTCTGTTTCTATGAGGCCCTTTTGGAGGATGCTTGTGTCGGCTGGAAAGTCTATTATGGTGCCCAGTTTGCAGTCATCTGCGAACTTGGTCAGCCACAGTCCTTCCATGTTGGCCTGTACCTCCGAGAAATATATACCGAACAAGAGAGGTCCCAGGACTGAGCCTTGTGGGACGCCACTTGTAACTGGTTTGGAGTCTGACATGGCTCCAGCTATTCTAACCATGTGGGTTCTGTCCTTGAGCCAGTTTGCAACCCATCTAGTGACATAGGGGTTTATATTTAAGCTGGTGAGCTTATCTATAATACCAGAGTGGGGTATTGTATCAAAGGCTTTTGCAAGGTCCAGGTAGGCTGTGTGGACGACCTTCCCCTTGTCAATGGCCTTGGTGACTGTTTCAAAGAAATTGACCAGGTTCAAGAGGCAGGATCTGCCCTTAACAAAGCCAAACTGGGTAGGATCCAGTGTCTGCAGGTCCCCAATATCTTTATTTATAAGGTCCATGATGATCCTTTCCATAGCTTTGCAGACCAAGCTAGTGAGACTTATGGGACGATAGTTTCCAGGATCCGTTGAGGTACCACCTTTGTGGAGAGGGATCACTGTTGCTGTACGCCACTCTTTGGGTACATATCCTGTAGTAAGGCTGAGATTGAACAGTAGTTTTAGGTTTGGGTTTAGCTCTTCTTGGAGTTCATGTAGGACACAGCCCGGGACACCATCTGGTCCCATTGATGCTGTGTTGATTGAGACTCCTGGACTATACATAAATAATCTCAAAGTATCACTGAGCTGGTTGAGATTCCTGGACTCTACATAAATAATCACAAAGTATCACTGAGCTGATTGAGACTCCTGCACTATACATAAATAATCACAAGGTATCACTGAGCTGATTGAGACTCCTGCTTATACATAAATAATCATATGGTATCACTGAGCAAATTGAGACTCCTGGACTATACATAAATAGTCACAAGGTATCACTGAGATGATTGAGACTTCTGGACTATACATAACTAATTGCAATGTATCACTGAGCAGATTGAGACTCACTAACTATACATAAGTAATCACAAAGATTCAGTGAGCTGATTGAGACTCCATGACTCTACATAAATAATCACAATGTATCACTCAGATTATTCAGCCTCCTGGACTATGCATAAATAATCACAAGTTATCATTGAGCTGATTGAGACTACTAGACTATTCATAAATAATCACAAGGTATCACTGATCTGATCGAGACTCCTGGACTATACATAAATAATCACAAGGTATCACTGAGCTGATTGAGACTCCTGGACTAAACATTAATAATCACAAGGTATCACTTAGCTGATCGAGACTGCTGGACAATACATAAATAATCATAAGGTATCAGAGTTGATTGAGACTCCTGGACTATACATAAATAATCACAAGGTATCACTGAGCTGATCGAGACTCCTGGACTAAACATTAATAATCACAAGGTATCACTTAGCTGATCGAGACTCCTGGACTAAACATTAATAATCACAAGGTATCACTTAGCTGATCGAGACTGCTGGACAATACATAAATAATCATAAGGTATCAGAGTTGATTGAGACACCTGGACTATGCATAAATAATCACAAGGTATCACTGAGCTGATTGAGACTTCTGGACTATACATAACTAATTGCAATGTATCACTGAGCAGATTGAGACTCATGGACTATACATAAGTAATCACAAAGATTCAGTGAGCTGATTGAGACTCCATGACGCTACATAAATAATCACAATGTATCACTCAGATTATTCAGCCTCCTGGACTATGCATAAATAATCACAAGTTATCATTGAGCTGATTGGGACTCCTGGACTATACATAAATAATCACAAGGTATCACTGAGCTGATTGAGACTCCTGGACTATACATAAATAATCACCCGGAAAAAAAAA